>NC_136267.1:164934989-164972489 GCF_964187855.1 Myxine glutinosa | reverse complement strand
ATCAGATACAGAACAGGGGGGAGGAGGGGTAGGGTAAGATGTGGAAGAGGTGGAAGAGGTAGGGAGAGCTGTCGAAGGTGTGTCAGAGATTTCAGAATAGCTCGGAGAAAGGGAAGGATGGGGCGGACAAAAGGTTTGATGGTGATTGGGTGAGCCACAATGAGGTGTTATTTGAGGAGGGGGAAGAGCGAGGCAGAAGGTTGGGGGAGATGGAGGTGAGAGTTTGAAGGGGGAAGAAGCGGGGAGGACGCTTTGAGGAGGGGGAGTGAGAGGGGGGAAATTGAGAAGCAATGAGGGTGGGGAGATTTGAAGGGGAGGGGTGAGGGGGGAGTTTGGTAGGGAAGGGACAAGGGGAGGGATTTGAAAGGGATGGGATATGGGGGAGATTTGGAGGGGAGGGGTGAGGCAGGAGTCTAGGAGGGGAGGGGCGAGGGGGCGTCTTGGCGGGGAGGGGTGAGGGGGTAGTTTAGGAGGGAGGGGGCAAGGGGGGAGATTTGAAAGGGATGGGTGATGGGGAAGATTTGGAGGGGAGGCGTGATGGGGAAGATTTGGAGGGGAGGGGTTGTGGGGAAGATTTGGAGGGGAGGGGTGAGATTGGATTTTTGAAAGTGTACGATTTATGGGAAACGAACATTTATTGCAAAATGAGTTTCTTGTGACCTTCGAGTTAAAAATACGTTTAAGGACGCTGGATGGAGGATGGAGTGCAGGAGAGTTTAGGGAATGTAGAAAAAAGGCACTATAGGAGATGGATGTTTTTTTGGGGATGAATTGATTTGGTGAGCAAGTCGAAAGCAGCCTTTTAAAGAAGAAGAAGAAAAAGGTGTTATAAAATATGACGGAATACATAACTTGAGGGGAAAGTGTAAACATTGAAGGTTAATGAGTGAAAACTATCTGGGGAAATGGGGGAGAAACACGTGGTCGAAGAACGAACGAACGAATAAGAATGAATAAACGAATGAGAACAGAGAAGGAAAAATTTTTATTTTTTTATTTTTTTTGAGATGAGATTTACACAAGGAAGTAGGCTATGGGTGAAAAGACTGGGAATACAGAGAACGAAAGTTATTGGATCACAAACGACGGACCACTGAGAGAAAAACAAAGCCTCAAGGTTGTACAGTGCACACTGTACAAGGCCTCAAGACACGACACGAATTAACACGATTTTCAATACAGGTATGAAAGATTTGCACCGAAAAATCTTCGACGGGACACAATATACGTACAACACCATAAATAAATACAGTTTTAACGAAAATACAAATGGGAACAATCACTTAACTTCGATTTCAAATCGTTCGCGACGCGGCAAAGGCCTTGCTCACGACACGGCAAACAGACGATCAATTTATGAAAGATAAACACCGAGAAACAACCAAAGTTGCACACAATAACTTCACACACCGAATGATAAATACAGTTTCGACAAAATACAATTGTGAACAGACTTAACTTCGAAAAACGTGGAGACCGTGTGGAGCTTCGAAAATCCCTCCCACCGTCCTAATTAATTAATTTATACTCCTTTGAACCTCTTTAAATCTTTATTTAAATTGAATTATATACTTGAACACTGCAGAACAAAAATTGCCTTCATAATACTTCCAAGAACCGTGCTATATATTGATATATAGCATGAGAGGGTGTGGCATGTGACAGGGTACAGTATCGGGATGAAGAAGAGGCCGCCGATATGGCTTTGAATTATGCTGATTGACACTGCATTCTATGATGATCAATAAAGCTCCCAACTCTTCAACTGTAATTCAAAGGTCGCCTTATTGCATGTACAACGGCGATGTATAAGACTGCTTCAGTAGCTCTAAACTTCCGGAATTTTTAAAACGATCTTTAAAATCATTATTTTATAAAAATTAAAATATATACCTGAACGTTGTGCCAGGTATTGTGTTCAATGAACTCTCTAGTTTGAAGTTGTTATCATAACATTGCAATAAAAAGTCATTATGATAAAGCTTTAGTATCGTTATGTGAGCTGTTACAAACTTTTGTCACAATTGAAGCTTTACACTTGGTATTGGAGCCTGGTAGTGGCTTAATGGTTAAGATGGCTGGCTTGAGATCTTAAGGTCATGTGTTCAAGCCCTGGTCATGGAATAATACCAAACACCAGGTGGGCTGACTCAGCCTGATCATCCTTCCGAGGTTGGCAAAATGATTACCAGCTTACTGGAAACAGGAGCACTAGATCAGCGGCACAGCTGCGCTTCCAGAAAATGATGCAACCAGCAGCCACAGGCCGCATATGAAACAACAAAATATATAATTATATTCAGAAGCATTCAGAATCATTGGAATCTCCCACGATGAAGCTAACTCCAAGGGCCTCTCACTACCTCACCGCAGACAGGTTGGTGGTCTTTCCGTCTTCTACCGACTCCTCTCTGGCCTTGCTCCTCCAGCTCTCTCTGGGCTCTGTCCCGCAAATATTCCTACAGGTCGCACAAGATCTGCCTGCAACCCTCTTGTGGTTAAACTGCCAAAAGCAAGACTCTCTGCTCACCTTCACTCCTTCATTCCTCATTTCTCCCGCCTCTGGAACAAACTCCCTCACTCTCTTCAATCCCACTCCACCCTCCACGTCTTTAAAACAGCTGTTCACCACCATCTCTTATCTTCCCCCATCCAAAACCTTGATCTTTTCTACCCCTGCTAATTTCACCCCAATTCCACTTTTTTGAAATACCAACTTCTGTCCTGGAAGTCCTTGGTGTCCTTGTGTTTTATACTTCTCCCTCCACCCCCCCCCCCCCCTTCCCACGCCTCCTCCCCCCAAGCCCTCTCCCTTCCACACATCTCCCTGCTCTCAAATGTTGTGTTTGTGTGCTTCCCCTTCTCTCCCCATCTTGTTTTCCGCTCCCTCTTTTTATATATTTTGTTTGTCTGGTTGATTTGTTTGTGAAGTAAATGTTAGCTCTTTCACGAGCCTCGATTCAGTATACAAAAAAAAACAAAAAAACAAAAACGTTGTCTCACCTCCCCTCACTCTATCCTCCTCCCCTCCTGTGCACCTCATGGTGCGAAAGGAATGATTGTTTATTTTATTTAGTATTACGTCACATTTTGCCATCATTACAAATGTTCGTAATATTTTGACAAATATTTGTGATTTTTTAGCAATCATTTGTAATTATTTTTTCAAGTGTGTTAAATGTTCAGTTTATGTATTGTAGTTGGCTTTGGTGCTTGATTGTTGCATCCTGAATGCGACCCATCCCACTTGCACAACATCCGACAAAACAGCACCGAGAGGAAAGGCTTTGCATGAACAGCCAGGGGTGTTGCATGGAGCAGGCTATTTAACAAATTTTCTTGGGAGAACTTCAGCTGGTCTTCATCCAAAAATTCTTCAAAAATAATCCATCAATTCATGTTAGTTTGCAAAATATGCTTGTATTTCCAGATGTGAGGCTAAATTCAGAAAGCACTATCTCAGAGGTAATGAAAGGTGATATAAAGATATATATTGCTCCGGCCCTGGGTTCGGGGTCCACCACGAGGGGGTTAGCCTCCGTTCCCTCCCGAAACGACCAGACCTGAGGCTGTCATGCACGAATAACTTCGTACTTCGGCAGGTTGCAAACCAGCAACTACAAAGGGCAATTGGTCGGTAAATTCTCCACAAAGAGAGCCTCTAAAAGCCTCCTTCTCCACAAATAAATCTCACGGTGTTATTAACGTTGCAGCTAAGGGGTCTAGTAAATCAACAGCCATTTGCAGAAATTTGCAGAAAAAAAAGATTGTGCATTCAAATCCAAAGGGATCTGACAATCTTTAAGAATGTTGTTATTGCTGCAGGATAAACTATGGTATCACAAGGTTTAGTTGAAAACAGCGAACCAAATACAATTCATCTCATTTGATTCATGTTGTGACATCATATATTTATACCAATATTGCAAAGACAAAAGTATGGAGTGGCGATGAGTGCTGGAAAGGTTCCTCGGTGTTGCTTGGTTGAAATGGAGAGGAGTATCCCTGAAAAAGTTTTCGCCAAAATTGTGCATTCTGACCATGGTTTTAGTCCCATATTACAACCGTAATCTTGTTATTAGCCCCCGTTGGACTTACTCCGAAATGGGGGCTTATGGATTGGGTGGGTCTCATCCGTCTGTCCGACCGTCCGTCCGTTCGTGCGTGGTTTCTGCAACCATATCTCGGACAGGTATGGACCAATTCCAGTCGTAATAATAATAATAATAATTCATTTTTTTCGAGATCACATCCAAGATGGCCGACTAGCGGCCATTTTGTTACTTAAACGTGTCCCCAACCATTTGTCGACATGCATGGACCGATTTTGTTCAAACTTGGCACAAAGACAATACATGATCGTTTACATAGGCACATCATTTTGTTTTGTGATGCAATGATGCAAAATCAATCAAAGATGGCCGAGTGGCGGCCATTTTGGTTGTGAAAAACCTGATGTTGACCACGTTCTCAACCATTTCTCAGACATGCATTTCCTGATCTTGTTCAAACTTGGCACTGAGATAACGAATGATGGCTTACATTTTCACATCGTTTTTTTTTAGATCAGATCCAAGATGGCCGACTGGTGGCCATTTTGTAACTTAGACGTGTCCCCAACCATTTTTTGACATGCATGGACCGATTTTGTTTAAACTTCGCAAAAAGACAATACATGAGTGTACATATACAGAACATTTTGTTTTGTAATCCAGCCAAAGATGGCCAACTGGCGGCCCTTAACTCCACACAGCAAAATTACTAAAAACACGGGGGCTATGACATTTTATGTCTTTTTGTCCTTTTTTGAATATTATGGTAAATCCAGTTTTACCATCAATTAAATAAAATTCTTCAAACAATGTACATTCATCTGGTGAGTGTTAACAATCTGCAATACAGTGCAATATTTAGGTGAGTAGCAAAATAAAGAAAAAATTTGAGGTACCTTCCCAATTTTTTCCCTTCCCCCATATTTTAAATTTTATTTCTCCCCAGAAATCAAAAGGTTACATGAGAAGAATAACAAAAACTTTTGCAATTGGCAGATGACCAAGCATGCCATTTTGGACTGCCAGGTGAACAAATTCAATGACAAGAATGTGTAATGATGGGAGAGAGTCCCTAAAACCAATATTATGGCATTGTCTCAAATATCAACAATAAAATGTTTGCCCTAATAAATAAAAAGCATCCTGTGAACATGATATCTTACCGACAGTGCATTCAGAAAGTATTCAGACCCCCTCACTTTTTTCACATTTTGTTATGTTGCAGCCTTATGCTGAAATCGTTTAAATTCATTTTTTCCCTCATCAATCTACACTCAATACCCCATAATGACAAAGAGAAAACAGGATTTTAGAAAGTTTTGCAAATTTATTAAAAAGAAACAACTGAAATATCACATTGACATAAGTATTCAGACCCTTTGCTATGACACTTTAAATTTAGCTCAGGTGCCTCCCATTTCTCTTGATCATCTTTGAGATGTTTCTACACCTTAATTGGAGTCCACCTGCGGTAAATTCAATTGATTGGACATGATTTGGAAAGACACACACCTGTCTATATAAGGTCTCACAGCTGACAATGCATATCACAGCAAAAACCAAGCCATGAGGTCGAAGGAACTGCCGGCAGAGCTCGGAGACAGGATTGTGTCGAGGCACAGATCTGAGGAAGCCTAAAAAAGTATTTTCTGCTGCATTGAAGGTTCCCAAGAGCACAGTGGCCTCCATAATTCTTAAATGGAAGAAGTTTGGAACAACCAGGACTCTTCCTAGAGATGGCCGCCTGGCCAAACTGAGCAATCGGGGGAGAAGGGCCTTGGTAAGAGAGGTGACCAAGAACCCGATGGTCATTCGGGCTGAGCTCCAGAGATCCTGTGTGGAGATGGGAGAAACTTCCAGAAGGACAATCATCACTGCAACACTCCACCGATCTGGGCTTTATGGCAGAGTGGCCAGACGGAAGCCTCTCCTCAGTGAAAGACACATGAAAGCCCGCTTGGAGTTTGCAAAAAAGCACCTAAAGGACTCTCAGACTGTGAGAAACAAGCTTCTGTGGTGTGATGAAACCAAGATTGAACTGTTTGGCAAAAGTTCTTGATGTTGCAACTTTAGGGTTGCACTGTTGTACAGCCGAGGCCTGTTGGGTGCCTTCTGAAAACGGCGGGTAGTGTTCCACGAGGACATGGAGGCATGTCTGACATCCAAGTTTGTGCAAGATTGTATCATGATCTAACCCAAACCGACAATGGAGGACAGGATAGATGTTGTTGGGGTTCTCCTGGTTGCTGATGATGCCTATTGCTGTATTACCTCCGACACCGAAGGTGGACGGAGGTTATCTTATCATCAATGTCTGTTTGTTTGTCTATGAGCAGGATGTCTCAAAAAGTTGTGGACGATTTATAACAAAACTTGGTGGATGGTTTGGTTAGGCGACAAGAACAGGCCGGTTCGATTTTGGTTCAGGTCCAGATGAAGATCAGGCCTATCAGTGGATACAAAACATAAAATGTTCAGCTTCACGGAGGTATGCTCTCTACCGAGTGCTGTTCTAGTTCCCTGTGTTCTCCAATGATCTGAAGCGTTTTTCACTGATAAACTTTACTGAATGAATGAATGAATGATCGTTTTTAAGGCCATTTTCCCCGCTAAAGCGGGGGTTAGCCTTGTGGGCCCCATGACAATCATGGTTCCCTGTTTGAGGCAATGTTTTTATGGCCGGATGCCCTTCCTGACGCCAACCCTTAGTCGCCTCTTACGATGCGCAGGGATACGGTGTACCTATTCTACACCAGGGTACACACCGGGAACTGATAAACTTCGATGTAAAGGACATATTATCCAAGACAGGCTGAACCTGCGCTCTATACATTTTTGCTCTTCCCACCTTGTCAAATTCAATGGCAGGTGTTTGGAATGTTGAGACATGATGACCTGCTTTTGTTGAAATATTTTGAAACAAAGAAATGCACGACATATACTCATCTAAAGTAACCACAAAGATTCATAATCAGGGAACTTTCTCAAGGCTCTGAGCAGAAAAACAAAACAGAGAAAAGATCCCACTGTTCCCCAACTACTACATTTTTACAGGCCCCAATTATTCCCAGGTTCTTGCGGAATCAGCCGAGTAGAGTTTTTGTCCCGAGACTTTTACGAACCAGCTGTCCTGGTCTGATGTTAGATTTAAGGGGAATTTGGAATTTGGCCCGGGTACCTGCGATAACGTGCTGGGATAATGCCAAAATGTCAGCCATACTATGCGACAAACACCGTGGAATATTTACATCCATCAACAACCAATGCTGGAAGACCTGTCCTCCAGCGTAATGATCTTTCGAGGGATGGCACGCACATTGTTGCCGTGCCCTGCATAAGAAACACTCGGATGACATTTTATAGTTGGGTCGAGATTCAAGCTCAGGTGAGACAGCTCAAAGGTGAGCATGCATAGCTCTAAGCTTTCTGACATGCCCATTGGTCTCCCTCATTAGCTCTAAGATGCATTGGCGTTAAAAAATGTAGTTCTTTAATTATCCAGTTCAATGAGAAATCGTCATCCAAAAAGCATCTACTCAATATTAAAGACACTTGGACGTATTATCAATAAAGCTTAAGAAAAGTGCAAGGCTCAAGCACAGGTCTACGGAGGGATGGAGTCATCAGTACTATTGTCTCAGACTCTTGTCCTACAATGACAACTTGTTCAAGTCAGATGTGTTAAGAGATATACTGCAGAAAATCTTCACAAATCTCACTTCCCTTCAATTTTGGACGAAGTCAATTGAAGCAGACCAAGTGAAAACCTTTTATCAACTAAAAGTTGAAAAGAGTTTGTTTCCTTTATATGGAAAATGAGGCATCACTGATGTTTCGAGTGCCTGCCCCTCGTTAGAGCAAAGAGGCCTTCTTCAGAGGCCTTCGATGTCAGGCATGACGGGCCCAAACCTTGAAATGTCAGGCACACCTCATTTCCCACCACAGTAAACATAATCAATCCAATTTTGTTGATAAAATCCATTACCGACGTTGTTCACCGACATCAGCCTCCGCAAGTCTTCCGTTGTGCATTTCAGTGCCTCTTTTGATGTTGACAATAACAATACACGCCATCTTGATTTTCCACTACATTTGAACATGACTGAGACAGAGCCACCAGCTGGTGTAAGAACGTCACCAAACGCCAAACTGTGCATCACTTCCTTTTCCAACTCCTCACTTACAACCGTTTCCATGACCTTGTTAAATACACGGAGCAGAGATATACGAGTAAGTGAGAACATCTCAAGGTCAGACTTTTATCGATATTTGTGAACTGGACACTTTGACTTTGATACACATTTAATAATTTCTTATCGTCTGTACGTGTAGTTGGGAATATGTCTGCGCATGAAGGTCCTTCTGTATTCGTCATGCAAACAGACTGGCATGTCCAGTTAGACACTTAATAAGCACATGTTGCATTGTCAGGATTGAGATGTAACGTCTGCCTTCGGACTAAATTTGAGAGAGCGCATTGATGGTATGTCATCCGTGGGTGGTCCATCTGCTGCATCTGTATTTGCTTTAGTAACGGTTCACTTGGTTACATAAAAAAATCTCTGCCATGATGATATTGTCTTCCTCTTGAGACAAAATGCAGGAGGTCATTTTGATTTTTATTGCAGGGATGTGTGCAGCATCAACTTTTACTTCAAGGTTGTTGACAGTATTATGGTCACTCATCCCAATTATCTCCTGGATTCACCCATCCCTGCTCTCAAATGTTGTGCTTGTGTGCTTCCCCCTCTCTCCCCATCTTGTCTCCCGCTCCCTTTATTTCGTCTTATGTGTCCGTTTTTTTTTTTTTTTTTTAATCATTAATGTTAGCTCTTACACGAGCCTCAGTCTTGTATACAATAAAAAATAAATATTAAAAAAGTCCACCGTCCCCTTTTTCCCTGAGTCTTCTTGTTCGCCAGTTTCCTCTTTCCCATGCTTCATTCACAACTTCATCTAGTTCATTCACAAGTACCGTCTCTGAAGAGTTGAATGTTTACATTTCAAAAAACAGTATTATGGTCACTCATCCCAATTATCTCCTGGATTCACCCGTCCCTGCTCTCAAATGTTGTGCTTGTGTGCTTCCCCTTCTCTCCCCATCTTGTCTCCCGCTCCCTTTATTTCGTCTTATGTGTCCGTTTAAATTTTTTTTTTTTTTTGTCATTTATGTTAGCTCTTACACGAGCCTCGATCTTGTATACAACAACAACAACAACAACAACAACAACAACAACAACAACAAAGTCCACCGTCCCTTTTTTCCCTGAGTCTTCTTGTTCGCCAGTTTCCTCTTTCCCATGCTTACATCTAGTTCAGTCACAAGTACCGTCTCCGAAGAGTTGAATGTTTACATTTCAAAAAACAGTATTATGGTCACTCATCCCAATTATCTCCTGGATTCACCCGTCCCTGCTCTCAAATGTTGTGCTTGTGTGCTTCCCCTTCTCTCCCCATCTTGTCTCCCGCTCCCTTTATTTCGTCTTATGTGTCCGTTTAAATTTTTTTTTTTTTTTGCCATTTATGTTAGCTCTTACACGAGCCTCGATCTTGTATACAACAACAACAACAACAACAAAGTCCACCGTCCCTTTTTTCCCTGAGTCTTCTTGTTCGCCAGTTTCCTCTTTCCCATGCTTACATCTAGTTCAGTCACAAGTACCGTCTCCGAAGAGTTGAATGTTTACATTTCAAAAAACAGTATTATGGTCACTCATCCCAATTATCTCCTGGATTCACCCGTTGCCTCCAAGGTCAAGTCAGAATATAATTTCGATTTTTGTCCTCTCCAGTTTGTTTTGATACAATCCAGTCTAAAATATGTTTAAAGCAATGATGTGACTCTTCTAGCTATATCTATGGTTCTTCTCTCTAAATACTGAACACAGAATCATGAATATTGAAGTCAACAGCAATAATTATGTTAATAACATGCAACGACTAGAAATGCAAATACAACTAGATGGGCACTCGGTAGAGAGCATTCCTCCACCAGGTACCTCTGCCAGGTACCTCTGCCATACCTCCACCAGGCTGAACAGTTTACATTTTGTATCCCACTGATAGGCCGGATCTGCATCCCGGCCTGAACCAAAATATTTTCGGCTTCTTCATGTTACTTACCCAACTCATGCACCAAGTTCCGTTTGAATCTGTCAACAACTTTTTGAAATATCGTTTTTAGTCCCATCTCTCAATGGTGAAAAATCACTTTAAAGGTTTCAAAGAAATTTTCGTATCCGGAACCGAATGCCCACCAAAATTGATTTGATTCTTCCTTGTCACACACCCAACCTGTCCACCATGTTTCGTCCTAATCCGTCCATAACTTTTTGAGATATCCTGCTATATGTTGGTGTTAGCTCCATCTCCCAATGGTGAAGAATCACTTAAAAATTAAATAATTCTCATATCCGAATCCATATTCAGATCTTCACCAAAATTGAATTGATTCTTCCTTGTCAGATACCCAACCTTTCCACCAGGCTTCGTCCAAATCCGTCCACAACTTTTTGAGAGATCCTGCTATATGTTGGTGTTAGCTCCATCTCCCAATGGTGAAGAATCACTTAAAAATTAAATAATTCTCATATCCGAATCCATATTCAGATCTTCACCAAAATTGAATTGATTCTTCCTTGTCAGATACCCAACCTGTCCACCAAGTTTCGTCCAAATCCGTCCACAACGTTTTGAGATTTCCTGCTATATATCAATTTTAGCCCGATCTCCCAATGGTGAAGAATCACTTAAAAATTCTAGTATCCAGATCCGGATCCGAATCTTCACCAAAATTGAATCAATTAGTCTTTGTCAGACACCAAACCTGTCCACCAAGTTTCGTCCGAATCCGTCCACAATTTTTTGAGATATCCTGTTGACAAACAAACAGACAACCAGACAGACAAACAGGGGTAAAAACATAACCTGCGACCACTTTCGGTGGGGGAGGTAACTATCAATGATATAATAACACCTGGTGCAGTTATACGCACTACAGCAAGGAGTAGTCATTATCCTTTGTTTATTTATTTTAGTCATTTCCAAGGAGTAGTCATGTGACTTGTCATGTTATAATGGTGCTGCCAACATGGCACAGCCAATAACATCACCACCTGTTCCATTATAACTTCTTATTTGGCAATAATTATTGGCAAATCGTAAGTCATTGTTTCACAAGGATATTAGATCATGGAAAGTTTGTAAAAGTAATTTAGAATAACCAAAAGTTTTTTTTAATAATAACAACTCTTACTTGAGAGTGCCAAAGCTATAAATCAGTCATCTGATAATGGTGAGAATTATATAGTTTTTGTGCATTTCGTTTAACTGGAAGATTATTTGAACCCAATCCCCATTTAAGGGGCACCTATTACTGAGGTTAATACTGTTGCGGATATGGGATTTGGCCTCCATATCCGCTTGTAAATATTCCCCTATTTCCCCAATACTCCCCAACTATCCCCAATCCCCCATTCCCTAGTCCCATTGTCTGTAAACAACACTCTGTAGAACCGACCTTCCCCTTTTTCCCCCATTAAATGTCGTGCCCAGGTTCACCGCATCTCACGTAGACAACTATAGGACATCTTGCTAGTTATTCTTAGTCTATGTCAGTTAAGGACTCGTTTCCATTAATTCTGACTCTTCGTTGCACCAGAATGTGATTGTATGGCACCAGTAGTGAGTTTAGGACCTCCCCATACCTCCTCCCATCTTCCTCATGAAACAACAACAACAACAACTACAACAACAGCGCGCGGGGAGTGTGCGTCCTCACTCCGGCTTGGTTAGCCGCCATTGCCCATGTGCGCCGACGGGGTTACCACGAAGGGGCTGACTGTCGGCCCCTCGTCAAGGGCGGAGCCTGGTAACCCCCCGCACCCAATAAGAAGCAACGGGCCGATTCCATCTGGGGCGGAGCTAACGAGCCGAGGGCGTGTCACTCCCCGCTGGATATACGCAGCCACTTACCGGACGTGACGTCAGATGCGCCCCCAGCTTGGAAAGAGAAGTCGCCACCTCCGAGCGCTGAGAGACCTCCTGCATCTCTGGACCGGACCGGGTCGATTCTGCCCCTAAGCCAAGGTGCACCTTGAGCCTCGACTACCTGCCCTTCCTTGCCATCAATCCCCGTGTGAGTCAGTTTTGTCCCGTTTATCTGTGGTCTGTCGGGAATAAGATAAGTGTGTCTAAGTGCCTACCTTCCTATGCTGTACCTCTTGTCCTTGTAATCTCAACGTTCCGAAATATTATAACCTCCTCCGGAGGTCTTGAGAACTGTACCCCTGGTGTCGTGTCATTTAACCCAGCCGTTGTGTCCTTTCCTCAATTGATTTAGCGTAGCGCGACTCGGCCAACGTTCGAGTATAATCGGGTAAACTGTGCAGACGCGGTCATACCAAACCGCTCGGTAAACCAACATCCACAACCGCGTCTGTAACATTTGGTGTCAGGAGTGGGATTCGGACCTGGGACTAAATTCATTTAGCCCAAATTTTGGAACACCAATTGTACTATTAGAGTAACATTTGGTGTCGGGAAGTGGGATTCGATCCGGAGCGCGTTTCACGTGCTCGAAATTATAACAGCGAAATTTGATTGTGTTTTACAAAAAAAATAAAAACCCGAATTTTGAAAGTCGCGCTATGGCAGACCAAGACGGCTGGGTTCCGGTAGAAGAGAGTGAGGCAGGGTCGATCCAGGACCAAATTGAGGGACAAGAGGAGAGCGAAGCAGTGAGGGTAGCAGATTCGCAAAATAGCGTCGTCGCGCACGGGGTTACGGGCGCGCGAAATGGCGCCTCGCACATGGCCACGGCGCCCACGCCCGCGACCGTAGTAGCGCCGCTGGTAGATTTGGACCTTTTTCTCATACAAATGAAGGCCCTTATGGCCCAGAATAGCGAGAAAATGAGGGAGGAAATGAGGGCTCAGAGTGAGCAATTAGGGGCAATGAGGGACGAAGCGAGGGCTCAGAGTGAGCAATTGGGGGTAATGGGAAACCAAATGGGGGTAATGAGGGACGAAGCGAGGGGTACCGGTGAGGGGTTAGACAATAATTTTAAGGGATTAGACAAGAAATTTGGGAAGTTAGACGACAAATTTGAGGGGTTAGACAACGGGATAAAAGAGGTGAAAAATGGATTAATGGGGGTAGAAAATAGAATGGCTGCCCAGGAGAATCAGATAGAGGGAGTGAAAAATGGGTTAAAGGGGTTAGAAAACAGGATGGAAGGCAAATTGAGGGACATGAGGGACCAAGCGGAAAGGGAAGTTAAACAAATGGAGCAGCGGATAGAGGGGGTCAGAATGGGGGTAGAAACCAAACTGGATGCTCACAGGGAGGAAATGGAGCAGATGAGGGTGGCATCTGGGCAGGAGATGCAAGTGATGGGAGAGGAGATCAGAAGAGGTGTGAGTGAGGAGGTCGGAGGAGTGCGCGAGGAGGTGAGGCACTGTAAGGAGCACATGGAGAAGGAGGTGAGAAAGGGGACTGTAAAGTTACAAGGGGGCATAGAGGACCTGACGCAGGAGGTGGAACAGCTGACGGAGGGACAAAAAGAACTAACGGACCAGGTAAAGAAGAACACAGCGGTAATAGGAGGGTTAAAAGCGACACAAAACGACATAAAAAACGACTTGATAGCGACGAAGAGGGAATGTCAGATGGTACGTGAGGGACTGACAACGAGGTTGGACGAGGTGATAGAGGTAATGGAGACGAAGGACCGGCAGGTGAGGACGCACATGGAAACGGTCAAGGTAGCCTTGGAGGACGAGCTTGAGGAGACGTACCGGGGAATAAAAGAGGTGAAGCAGAAATTAGAAGAAGTGGAAGAAGGGGTGAGCGAAATTAAGAAGCGACGGAGAGAGGATAAGAAAGAGATAAAGGAGGAAGTAAAAGAATTGGTCCAAAGTCTGTGTTTGGATCGTGATGATGTGCTCATTAACCGGATGAGGGATTCGCAGGTGATGGAGGAGAAGCGAAGAGGAAGAGGACCCGGTGTAAGTGGTGACCAATATGGTCGTGCGTATAATGCGCCAGGTGATTTAAGAAGCTTGGGGGTCGAGATGGACCCGGGTGTTCGTGAGAGGCCGTTGGTGAAGTGTGCGACAGGTCTGGTGTGCGAAAAAGGAGGTGTGCGAGAAAGTCCGACTCTGGGGTGTGTGAGGAAAAAGTGCGTGCCAAGGAGTGAGGGTGCTGGCGAGAGTGAGTCGGTCGTAGCGTGTGTGCGAGGGAGCACATGGAAGCGCGGTGTGGTAAGTGTTACAGAGGGTGTGATGGGAGAGTGTGCGCAAGAGTGTGCGCGAGAAAGGTGTGTGACGGACAGGTGCATGGGGAAAGAGTGCGCTGTCAAAGGCAAGGAAGAGTGTACACCTGTGGTGAGTGTTACAGAGGGTGTAACGGGAGAATGTGCGCGAGAAAGGTGTGTAACGGACAGGTGCATGGGGAAAGAGTGCGCTGTCAGGAGTAAGGGTGAGTGCGCTGTCAACAATGGAGGTGAGAGTAGTGAGAGTGACAAGGAGCGTGAGTTGGTTGTGACAGGTGAGAAAGGAAGCACACCTGGAATGGTAGAGCGTGAGTGGGAATGCACGCTGGAATTGGTAGTGAGGCACGTGGTTGGGTGTGCGAATGAGAGCACACCTGTGATTGTCACAGAGGAGGTGACCGAGGAGGGGGCGCGAAGAGGTGTGTTGGTGAGGTGTGCGACCAACGAATGTGTGCCAAAGTGTTCGGTGGTCAGGTGTGTGACCAAGGCTGGGAGTGGAATGAGTGTACCGAGGTGTGTAAGGAAAGGTACGAGGAGCATGGAGACGGCTGGATGTGTGAGCAAGGAACGGGCTGCGGGGTGTAAGCATGCAGGTGAAGCATCGACGTTAAACGGGTTAGCGGTTAGAGCGACTTTTAGCCGAATCGGGCCCTCGGTGCGTGCTGGGCCTCGCTTTGAACGGCCGCGTCCGTGCTCCACTAGGCGGAGCGGGCGGCTGGATAGGAAGGGTCGTCATGGCGACCACTTTTTGTTGAGGCATTCCGGCAGGTCGAGATCGAGCCATGGGATGGCTCCGTGCCGAGAAGGTGCGTGGGATCTCGGCCCGGGTAAACCTCCTTCCCTGCACCGAATGCCGGACGCATCCAGCCGCTGGCACAGAACAACCCGCATTCATGGCTTGGCTTTACGAAGCCGGGCTTTGGACAGGAATTGGCGCACCGAGAGGCATTAGTGAGTAGACTGTGTGATGAGGTTAGTGTTTTGGCCCCAAAATTAGAAAAAAAAACAAAATTTGATGATTGGCAAAGGATTGGCAGTAAAGATTGGCAGATGATGGGTAGTGAGTGGCAAATTTTTGATTTGTTGAAATTTGATGTGCAAAATTGGTAGTGAGCGATGGGCCCGGTGGGTAAGGGTGGCATCCCTGCCACCCTTCCCATGTGGGGCAAATGCGCTATAGATTATGGGGTTTATGGCAGTGAAAACTAGCCCGGGTGGGTTAGGATATTGTGTGTCGGGATCTAGCGAAGATGACATTAGGTAACGTTAAGGTTAGTTAGTGACAAGGATACCTGTAGAGGGGACGCAGGTAGATTAGAATGGATGATAATGACGTGGGAGCGCAATAGTTTAAAGGGACGACTGGGAAGCGCAAGTTTCAGAGGGGAGTAGTTAGCTGAGATGATGCCGTGTGTGTGGTGATTGCACAGGTGTGCAACTGGACAGGTGTGTGGAGCAGTGTATGAGTAGTGAGTGTTGTGGATCAGCGCGAATCCGCTTGGGGAGAGAAGGGTGCAGGTAGCACCAGGTATGAGAGCACAGGTGTGCAAGTACAGGTGTGTGGAATACGTGGAGTGAGAATGGTGAAAATTGTGGAGTGGTGTGCATGGTGCGAAGGTGTGGATGGGGGAAGAGTGGACCCCTTTCACGAGTACCCGGGGCGGGTAGTGCAAGTGTTAGGTAGAGGGTATAGGTAAATTGTGGTTGGATATTGGCATTTGTGGTGCGGTTGCAGAATGGTATTGTGGATGGGTGCATTAGTGTTGTGGAAATGGCTGGGCGTGTAGCCTGTTAGTGTGTGTAGTTGGTTGGGCACTCCACCACTGTGAGGATGTCGGCCAGGTGAGGCCGCAGGTGGGCTCTGGGAGCCGTTAGTGTCAGTGGGGCCCGAGGATCCGGAGGACGGACCCGGGTAGCCCAGTGCCTAAGAGGGCACCGAGTGGGGAGAGCGCCAGAGGGCCTTCCCCAGGTAGTTAGGTTAGGGTAAGGAGCAGGTAAGCTCGGAGGCAACTGCAGTGGTGGAGGTGTGCAAGTGGGTAGACCCGCTGGGAGAGGTACACGCCACAGCCCAGAAATTGTGCGAGGGCACCGGGAGATGAATCGGGGGAGTGAGACCCCAAATTGAAAAGCACCACAGTTTGGTCAATGGGAATTGGTTTTTAGAACCCATAGTGTAAGAGGGCCAATGGTTTGGCAGGAGAAAGACCCCGGGTAATGTAAAGTTGTTAAAGTCATTTAGGAAATAGTTAGGATTGATGAACCTGTCGCACCATACGCAGCCACTTACCTGTGGTGATGATGACTCCACACCTGTGTTTCTTTGTTCTGTGTGCAGGAAAGGAGAATTGCTGTTGGGTTTGTGAGACGCATCACGACGTGGATGAGACATTGGGGTGATTCCATCTCTCCCTCCTTAGGAGGGACTGATGATGAATTGGTGATGGCAAATTATGATGTTGAGTTGGAGATGGCAAATTGTGATGAGAGTTGAAAATGGCAAATTTGATTGGTTCGGTGGGAGAGAAGACGAATTTGGTTTATGGGAGGAACGGGGAAGACAGTAGGGATGTTTGTTGATTTGTAAAGTAGATGTTTATTGGTAGTGTTGTGTTTTGTGGATACAGTAAGGGGTAAGGGAGGGGCAATGTAGGTTACCTGGTGGGGGGGGGGGGCGTACGGTAGGAACGTACCTGTCTCACCTGGTTCCCATGTGCCCCCAGTGTGCATTACCTAATGTTGCGTGCACTTTTGCGCCCTTACCACCTTACTCACTTGTCTTCTTCTTTTGTCTCCCACCTCCGAGGATCTGGCTTTGGGGCAGAGAGAGAGGAGAGAGAGGTGCTGGCTCCGCAGTTGTGGGCCTGCACTTTCGCTGCTTGCTCCCAGGATCGATACACCATATGGACCGCAATTTTGGTGGCCACCCACAATGGACCGCAGTTCTTTTGCGGCCAAGCACCACCCGTGGATGGACCTCTGGGTCAACGTGGCACCTATGCCATAGAGGTGAACCACTAATAGTTGGCCCCCTGATGGCCACAATTTAGAAATGGACGCGGTTGGCGCCTTTCTTTATTTTTTAAAGAAGCAAGAAGGCCAAGTGCACCACATGAAGGCAAGACCAGCGGCAGAACATCGGCCGGCTGCGACACCACCGGTGATTTATGAACGCTTTATTGGTGCACCGGATGGTGCTGACTGTACATGATGGGGTGGTGCTTTTGGTGCTTGGATGGGGTGCTCTGCACATTATTAAAGGCCGTAAGGCCACAGAGCACTCGTGGGTTGGTGTATCGATGCTGGCATGCGTGCTCTCTCTATGCATAACATCTGCATGTGTTCCTCCAAAAACAGGTCCTGGATCGTAGTGTAAATATCAGTGTAGTCTTATGTAAATAATGCTCCCTACCGGCTGTATGTTTAGTTTGAGAATTCTTTCCGCGATTCGGTTATCCTGTGGGTGTGTTTCTGTGAGGAGAAGGGTGCAACGTCACAGGGGGACATATTTACTCATTTGTAAATATCTGTAAAACTGTCGCACTCAGGGTAGAGTTAATAGTAGAGGGAACTACATCTGAGTGCCACACTAAAGTAGGTAAAAATTTATCGGGTCGGGACGCCCCGAGGGTAGAGAAGGGTGCAATGTTGCGGATATGGGATTTGGCCTCCATATCCGCTTGAAAATATTCCCCTATTTCCCCAATACTCCCCAACTATCCCCAATCCCCCATTCCCTAGTCCCATTGTCTGTAAACAACACTCTGTAGAACCGACCTTCCCCTTTTTCCCCCATTAAATGTCGTGCCCAGGTTCACCGCATCTCACGTAGACAACTATAGGACATCTTGCTAGTTATTCTTAGTGTATGTCAGTTAAGGACTCGTTTCCATTAATTCTGACTCTTCGTTGCACCAGAATGTGATTGTATGGCACCAGTAGTGAGTTTAGGACCTCCCCATACCTCCTCCCATCTTCCTCATGAAACAACAACAACAACAACTACAACAACAGCGCGCGGGGAGTGTGCGTCCTCACTCCGGCTTGGTTAGCCGCCATTGCCCATGTGCGCCGACGGGGTTACCACGAAGGGGCTGACTGTCGGCCCCTCGTCAAGGGCGGAGCCCGGTAACCCCCCGCACCCAATAAGAAGCAACGGGCCGATTCCATCTGGGGCGGAGCTAACGAGCCGAGGGCGTGTCACTCCCCGCTGGATATACGCAGCCACTTACCGGACGTGACGTCAGATGCGCCCCCAGCTTGGAAAGAGAAGTCGCCACCTCCGAGCGCTGAGAGACCTCCCGCATCTCTGGACCGGACCGGGTCGATTCTGCCCCTGAGCACCTTGAGTGCACCTTGAGTGCACCTTGAGCCTCGACTACCTGCCCTTCCTTGCCATCAATCCCCGTGTGAGTCAGTTTTGTCCCGTTTATCTGTGGTCTGTCGGGAATAAGATAAGTGTGTCTAAGTGCCTACTTTCCTATGCTGTACCTCTTGTCCTTGTAATCTCAACGTTCCGAAATATTATAACCTCCTCCGGAGGTCTTGAGAACTGTACCCCTGGTGTCGTGTCATTTAACCCAGCCGTTGTGTCCTTTCCTCAATTGATTTAGCGTAGCGCGACTCGGCCAACGTTCGAGTATAATCGGGTAAACTGTGCAGACGCGGTCATACCAAACCGCTCGGTAAACCAACATCCACAACCGCGTCTGTAACAATACTTTTGTGGATGTACTAGTAAAAAGCCTGCCAAATGTGACGGGTTAGAACAGTTTATTGGCGCTGAGGAAGCGCCTTTAGCGATTGACTTCCAGCCAGTGTAACGCTAATTCCTGTCACAGGAATTCTGAGATCATATAAGTGGGCGTGGCAGTTCCTGATTGGTTTGTGTTGGGGAACGCCTTCTCGCTGCCGACGTGACGTAAATTCGCGCACGCGCACTGGTGATTGGCACTGAGGAAGCGCCTCTAGCGAATGACTTCCAGCCAGTGTAACGCTAATTCCTGTCACAGGAATTCTGAGATCATATAAGTGGGCGTGGCAGTTCCTGATTGGTTCGTGTTGGGGAACGCCTTCTCGCTGCCGACGTGACGTAAATTCGCGCACGCGCACTGGTGAAGCTTACTCGATCTTACTCGATCCCATATTACATGTACTTTCATTGCATACAAATTATACTTCCTCCTAGAAATTCCATGCCCGAACCTCAGCGCAATCCAAGAGGATTCACTTGTTTGACGGTGCGGTACAGCCCTGAGCATGCCAACGTCTGAAGCCTCGGCCTAGTGTCAGGTGTGCTTATACCTTCTATATTTATTAGACATCCTACAGATATAAATCAACTGTCGCAAGAAGCGACTAACAGGGTTGGTGGCAGGAAGGGCATCCGGCCATAAAACTTTGCTTCACAAAAAAAAAAGGACCACGGTGCCCGAAAAAGGCCCACCCCTGATCTGCGGGGGAAAATGGCCTCTAAAGGTGGTTCTACAGATAGAAATCAACACTCATTTCACTCTGCATGCGTTGCACATCACGTTCAGTGAATTTCACCTACCTGCACCTTATATTTATTGTTATTTAAAAAAATGCTTCTGTACACCGCCGTTGAGGCTCAGTTTACAAGCCACCGTCTACAATTCCAATAGAAGAGACATAATTACTCTTTTATGGAAAATGTTTTTCGAGTTGACCTTATGAAGAGGGACAGACATCTGTACAAACACACAAACTGACATTGTGTTTGATATGGCAGATTATGTGGTTGTTTGTCCATGCTTTGTCCTTTGTAAATGCTGGGCATCAAGCAAGGAAGCAGCATGTACCATTTTCTAAGTCTCTGGTAGGTATCGGCCCAAGTTCAGTACATCTTATGTAGACGATGAACCATCAATGCCAAGTCACCTCGATGGAGTAGATGTATCAAGTTGTCCCTCCCTTCTCGCACGTGATGCATCCCATTCCTAGCACAGTTTATCAAGAATGTTTATATCAATTTACTTTTCTTCTACCTACAGTAAACTGTCATTATAATCACTAGGGCATGCCCGTACTATATCTATATCTAAAATTATATCCCCCCCTCTATTTACATGAAATGGTTTGGTCCATGAAATGTTTTGGTTCATTCGCAACGCCAAAGCGAACGGCGAACGCTTTACATGAAATGGTTTGGTCCATGAAATGTGTTGGTCCATTCGCAACGCCAAAGCGAACGGCGAACGGCTTGCGAGTACAGTGACAATCCCCCCCCCCCCCCCCCCCCCTCTATTTAGATGAAATGGTTTTTATTAGTTTTAAAACATAGTTTAACGCCAACATAGCGGCAACATAGTTTGCAAACGTGAAATAAATGAATACGCTCTCAAATGTGCCATCCGAGGCAGAGTGTGTTCGCCACGTTCGGCACACGCGATAGCTCGCTGCTCTCTGATTGGTTGAATCGTTTTTTGGACATAGCTCGGTAAGTAATTGTCCGATTAATATGAAACCTTGAAAAGGCACATCCTCGGGTCCCCAGCAATATACCTGGCAAGTTTAAAGTATATCGGACCCGTGGTTGTCGAGAAACAGCGGTCACAGACAAACAAACAAACGTACAAACAAACAAACACACAGAGATTACTGGAATTATAGATAGATGATAACCAAAACATAAATTAACAAAATGCAGCACTGGATAAAATGCAAGAATTTATTACCTACGCCAACCAAGGTGGATGGAGGTTATGTTTTCACCCCTGTCTGTCTGTTTGTCTGTCTGTTTGCTTGCCTGTCTGTGAACAAGATATCTCAAAAAGTTCTGGACGGATTCGGAAGAAATTTGGTGGAGAGTTTGGGGACAAGGATTAAATGATTCGATTTTGGTGAAGATCCCGATCTGGATCTGGATCTGAGAATCTTTAAACTGATTCTAACACCATTGAGTGATAGGCCTAAAAAGGACATATACACGATATCTCAAAACATTATGGGCGGATTCAAACGAAACTTGGTTGAACAGGTTGGGTGTGAGAAAAGGCCGAATCGATTCGATTTTCGTGATGATTCGAATCCGCATCTCGATCCGACATTTTTTTTTTAAAGTGATTCTTCACCATTGAGTGATCGGACAAGAATGATATATAGTATGACGTCACAAAGGGTTGTGAATGAATTATGCCAAAGTTTCGTGGATGAGTTGGGTAAGTGACAAGAACAAGCCGATTCGATTTTGGTTCAGGTCCGAATCCAGATCCGGCCTATCAGTGGGATACAAAACAAACTGTTCAGCCTGGCGGAGGTACTCGCTCTACCGAGTGTCCTTCTACTTATTTTATAGTATCATATGATAATTACACGACACACATGGTATCATGAATACAGCAGGTACGGGTATAGCAGGTAGCCGTAAGTAAAGCATGCGAGAAGATTTATTCACAACAAACTTGGAAACACATAACAATATCATGACAAACTATAACGGCATTCAGTAGAGGGCATACCTCCACCTTGTTGGCCATATCACTCATTGGTGAAGAATCACTTTAAAATTCTACGAGCTGGAACTGAATCGATTCTTCCTTGTCACACACACTACCTGTCCACCAAGTTTCGTCCAAATCCATGCATAACTTTTTGAGATATTTTGTTCACAAACAAACGGACAAACGGACAGACGGACAGTGGTGAAGACATAACCTCCATCCACCTTTGGTGGCAGAGGTAACAAAACCTCGACTTTATGAATCAGATAAACACAGCTGTTATTCAAGGCAGCTGTTCACCACCATCTCAGATCATCCCCTTTCCCAAACCACCATCTTTTGTTTTAGCTAAACCATAATCTTTCCGACCTTATTTAACCCCCTCTTATCCCCAAGCCAACTGCTTTGCAAATGTTCAGTTTTTCCTTCCTGCGAGTTTACTTCCTGAGAATATCCATCTGATCCTGTCCATCCCGTGTATCCTCCTCTACCCCTTTTTCTTTCAAACATACCTTATTTGGCCAAGTCTCCCTCTATTTATCCTTCAACCCTGCTGTTGGTGTTTCCCCCCTCTCTCTGCTGTTCCTTTTGTTGTGTAGCATCCTGATCTGTTCTGTGTTCTAGCCCGTCCATGAGCAATCACTTCCTGGTCCTTCTTTGCACCCACTTTCAAAACGTTGCAATATTGTACCAGTTCTTGTTCAATGTGTAGAGCTTCATGTTCACTTTCAACAGGCCTTTTGTGCATGCCAGGCTACCTACCATCTGGAGGTGCGCCTCCTCACTGGATGAAGCTTTGCATCCTCAATAAAAGAAGATTGCTGTCAATTTTGTCCTAGTTGTTGTTGGTGTGTTCTTATTGGGAAACACTCTAAGTTTGCCCACCGTGTGCCCCTCCTCAAGCACATTGTGGCCGGGGCTGCCCACCTTGGACAAAAGCTTGGAAGGAGAAGATTCTTTCTACACCACATTGTCCGAGCTTGACGTCAAGCTGCCACACTTTAGCTGTCCTTTGGATTGCTTTATTATTCTGCTGTACATTGCGACAAAGTAAAGATTGCTTAGTATCTCAAGACAAGTCAAGAAAAATGCTTTATGTTGTACCAAACTAGTCACACCAGCACTCCGCTGTACTTTGAACTTGTTATTGGATTTAGCTTTATCTCACCAAACATTCAATAGGCCTTTGAAGATAACTTACATGTATATCTGTAGAGAATCCGGGCACATGGAACAGCCTGCTTTATGTTCCTGAATAAAACAAGGTGTGTTCCGTGGATGCTGTACCTCTTTCTCAGACTGCACCAGAATGGCAGCTTATAGAGAAGTGAAATCATAGGTGAGACACCTGTAAAATGAGTTGACTTATACACAAGCCTCCTTTTGTCCTGTTGGGTCCTCAGCCGCTCTGTGTTCGATCTCTTCCACGAGCCTCGACTCTGTATACAAAAAGGGGAGCTGTACTCATTGCCAAAAAGGCCTCTAAGGCCCATGTAGGCCTAACTGATACTGCGGGGAGCAGTGCAGCAGCTTTTAGCAGTGGATGGTTCTCTGTCTTTTGCAGACCACAACTAAGTAGGAAGTTTCCACCGATCTGCACATATTGTTGTCCCATGGTGACAGTAACGAGCCAATAACATTATTCTAACTTAAAGAACATTGACAAGACAACTGTTCCCTTTAACATGAGAGTCCAGGATGAAAAGGTGCACGTTTCAAACCGGTTGTCCAATGAGTAAGAGCGGTAAACTTCACTTTATGGGCCTCGTTGCCTGCAGCACTTCAGTTCAAGGTCATGCCACACCCGAACACAAACACAGGGCCTCATCTGTCTGTTTTCAGAGTCAGACTTGCCCATTCTTGCCACAAGGAAAGGTAATAAGCATTTGCCGCAAAATACATCTAAACCTGTGTTGTTGTTGCTTCTAAAACTCCGCAAACTTATTTAAACATCCCTTTCACTGATTATAACCATCAGACCTCATAGGAAAGACCACACGTAATGAAACCATTCGGTATACTTCCGGTATTAGCCACCGGAAGTGGATTCCTTTTTTTGTCAGGTCATCAGGATTGAGGTGGGAAAGATTTGGGAGTCTTGCAGGGAAGGAGGATCTTGGGAAAAGTTTAAACTTCTTTGACAATTTTACGAAACAAGGGGAAAAAATATTCATTGGGACAATGATCATCATGATCCATCGGTGCTGCTGAAGGAGTTTCTTGGGAAGGGTTACACTGGGTGGTTTGCCATTGCCTTCCCAGTAGTAGTTAGGGCAGGAATTTGGACATGGTTCCAGTTGCCTACTCTTCCCAACCGACACTGGGATCTTTAACGCCCACGAACTACTTCCGGTTTCACGTTCATTTGAGGGATGCTACACACAATGATGGCCGTTTCCCTGCCAGTGAATCATCGGGATGACAGATTGTAGCTGCGTCGGGATTCAAACCCAGGCTACACATCTGCTTGGTGATGAATGTATACGATCCATTGGTAGGGTGTTAAGACAGAAGACCCACCTGAACGTCCATCTCCCACTGAAGGTGGATGAAGGTTATGTTCTCACCCATACCTGTCTGTGAACAGGATATCACAAAAAGTTGTGGTCGGATTCAGACAGAATTTTGTGGACAACTTGGGTGTGTGACAAGCACTAATTGATTCGATTTTCATGGGGATCTCAGGGGCGGATCCAGGAATTTTAAGACGAGGGGGGTTGCATGAAACTATAGCGCTGGGGAAGGGGGGATAAAGGGGGGGTCTGGGGGTCCTCCCCCAGGAAATTTTAAAAAAATGATCGTCAGAAACGGCATTTCGTGCGTTCTTGGAAGTTTCTACAGTTGCTTGCATTCTTCCCTGGTCCAGCAGTTCAGCAGATCCGCACCGCCTGCACCCTCATCCTGGATCGAAGGGGGGGATGGTGCGCACCCCCTGTACCCCCCCTGGATCCACCCCTGGATCTGGATCCGAATCCAGAACCGAGAATATTTTAAGTGATTCTATTACTGTTGGTGCATCTGTGCCACTGATGCAGTGCCCCCTCTAGGTTAGAGCAAGAATTTTTATTGCGACCAAGTTGCATAACCAGAATAGCTCCTCCACTAATTGTGAAGGACACCATGAGATCTTTAACCTCCACAAACCAATTTCAGTAAACAACATACCCAGTTTAGTGTCAATCTCAGGGGTGGCGCACACATTGATGGCTCGCCTTGCATGTGAAACACCAGGATGACTTCTTATAGGTGGGCCAATATTTGAACCCAGGCTAGACGGCAGCATAAAGGTGTGTGTGTGAGGTGTGCGCATGCGTCTAAGCTATCCTGCTGGTCGACGTCTTTCCTAGAATAATCAGAACAACTTCCAGCTACAAGGCCTTTGTTCTTTATTTCAATGGAATCCTGCTCTGTCCAATGTGCTAACAGCGCAGAATCACATCTGTATCTGTCTTTCCTGGATGCTGTGGAATCTCAACATTGTGGACTTCTACGATGCCGGTTGCACTGGAATTGTAGGCAGCTCAGTAGCTTCTGTTTTTCTTTTTTCAACCTTCTCTCATCCCATCATCATAAGCCTGGTGTTGCATTAATGGTTCAAGTGGCTGGCTTAGGATCTTAGGGTCTTGGGTTCAAACCCCTGCTGTGCGGTTAAATTAACACCAGCTGGATTGACTCAGCCTGTCATCCTAATGGAGTCAGCAAAATGAGTACCAGCTTACTGGAAACAGGGGGCACTCCATCAGCAGCACAGCCACGCTCCCAGAAGTGATGCAAGCAGCAGCCAGAGGCTGCATATGAACCTTTTCTGTTATCACATATTGATTCCTCTGGTATCTCAGGCCTCAAACCTCACTCAGCTCTTCCATCATGCTTGGTTCTTGTCGTAACTCCCACCTGGTTAAAATTCCCAAATCCAGGTTTTCCATCCACCTTCACTCTTTTACTACTCTTTTCTCACATTTGTGCAACGGCCTTCTGGATAATGTTCAATAATACATCTTCCCTCTAGGGCTTTTTTTTTTTTTTTTTTTTTTTTTTTGTATACAGAATCGAGGCTCGTGAAAGCTAACATTTATCACACAAACAAATCAAACAGACAAACAAACAAAGTATATAAAAAGGGGAGCGGTAGACAAGATGGGGAGAGAAGGGGAAGCACATAAACACAACATTTGAGAGCAGGGACATCGGGAGATCTGTGGGAGGGAGAGGGCTTGGGGGGAGGAGGCGTGGGAAGGGGGGGGGGGGGGAGAAGTATAAAACACAAGGACACAAAGGACTTCCAGGAAAGAAGTTGAATATTTCAAAAAAGTGGATTTGGGGTGAAATTAGTGGGGGTAGAAAAGATCAAGGTTTTGGATGGGGGAAGATAAGAGATGGTGGTGAACAGCTGTTTTAAAGACCTGGAGGGAGGAGTGGGATTGAAGAGAGTGAGGGAGTTTGTTCCAGAGGCGGGAGAAAAGAGGAATGAAGGAGTGAAGGTGAGCAGAGAGTCTTGATTTTGGCAGTTTAACCATAAGAGGGTTGCAGGCAGATCTTGTTGATGGCTTCACGCAAGTAGTGCACCACTATCTCATGTCATTCCCCATCACTACATGGGATGTTTTCTTCCTATTAACCCGATATAATCCTATAGCCTCTTCAAGTATATTGTGTTTCCTCCCCTCCCATCCTCTCTCTCTCTCTCCCTTTCTGTGGGTGTGTCTCTGTGGTGTCATGGCATCTGCCCATGTGTGCCAGTTGCAGCCCCGTGCTCGTGGTTTTGTCATCCTCCCACCTCCTTTTACATCATACCTTTGTGCTTTTTCTACCCCTTTCCTTGTTCACTCCTACACTCTCCCTTCCCAGAGCAGAGACAGTGAGATAAGAGAGTTTACAGCGTTGTTGGGAGAGAAAGGGTGAGGGCAGGCCCACTCGGCATGCTTTTACCACTCTGACTGGACCGTGTAGGCCTTTTTTCACTTATTGTGAGGAGAACATTTTCCTTGCTGAAGAAGCCATTATCAGTGATGAAAATGTTTGTGCCACGTCGAGGATGCACCAGACGTTTATTGTTTTCGTTTTAGAAGAAATGGTAGTTCAAAGAGGATGTTCATGCTAATTTGACCACCCCCAGATTTCTGCAGGTCTCACATGGTCCACCATCAACCCCCTTCTGCTAAAACTACCACAATCCAAGATCACTGTTCACCTCCACTCAGTTGTTCCTCTTTTTTCCACCTGTGGAACCAACTTCCACATTCTCTTAAATCTCACTCTTCCATCCGGTTCTTGAAGACAGCTGTTCACCATCATCTCAGATCATCCCCAATCCAAAACAATGATCTTTTCTACCCTCGTTAACCGCTCCAAATCTCCCCTCCTTCCAAATTTCCAGTTTTCCCCCTTGGAGTTTCCTTCTATATCCATCTTGTCCACACCAAGCATCCTCTCCTGCCCCCACCCCATTCCTCCCCACACCCATTGTTTGTCTATGTCTGCCTCTATCTTGGCCTTCAACGCTGCTGGTGGTGTTTCCCTCCCCTTTATCTACTGTTCCTTTTGCATCATGTTACGTCCTGATCCATTCAGTGTACTAGCTCATCCACGAGCCTCGATTATGTTGTTTTTTTTTTCCAAAAAACTCAGAAAGCATGGTAAAGAAGACAGTGGTACTGTAGCTGCGAAGGTGTCTGAGGATCCCTCTGACGGTTCCTCACATGACGAAGGGAATAAAACTGCTGTCGTGGAGGACATGAATGAGTCCTAAATTGTGCAACAATGCACTATTGATCTTAAAGGTCACCGAGATGAAGTCAGCAGTGAGGCTAAGACTGTTACCCAGCCCGGGAATGAGGTACTTGCTTCTGGTTCCGAACAAACCAGAAGCCCAATTAGTAGTACTGATCCATCAATAACAAGAGTAAATGTGGTTTTACAGGAGTGTGGAACTGGAGTTCCACCACCAGGTGCGGACAATGAACACCAGTGCACTGACGATTGTGTATCAGAGCACTTGGAAAAATCTCTGGAGGTACCTTTAAATAAGGTAGTGATGGCCGAGCGTAAACTTCATTAACTAGGTGGGACATCACTCAGGTGGAGGTGCTAGCCACATCTGCAACGTTCAAGTGAAAAATTTGTTCCAGCGCATAAATATAGATGTCATTTTGTTGCAAGAAACCCACATTACACCTAATGTAGAACTCGATTGGCGTCGTCTTTTTAAAGGGCAATTCTTATTCAGGAATTTTTCTTCTTTGTCTGCTGGAGTTGATTTTTGGTAAAGCCAGGTCAAGTATGTGAAGCATGTAATTTTCAGGATGGGATATAAGGTCAGATTGGCTCTCTTGAACTAGTACATAACTTTCATTTCATCATATCTAAGGTGTTTGCACTCAGTGGGAGTATAGAGCGAAAGTCCTTTTTGAGCAATCCACAGACAGGAATTTGGCTGAACCTCATCCCGAATCTCATGTGGACCTATCCCACTAGTTATTTTCAATTGTGGGTTTACTTAATGTTTGGTGATTATACCATCCCAATGTCGTCCAATATATGTGGTGTCGGTGTGTCAATGGTCAGGTATCCTCAGAAATACCTGCTGGTACATCAACTTACCTTTTTGGAAAGCTGTGGTTTCTTCAAGCCTTTTCCCTTCCTTTTCGGAATGCTGTGGTTTCCTCAGGCCTTCTCCCTTCCTTGTTTTCAGGCAATCACAGGGTAACTCTGGACCTATCCACAGACTACAGGGAGGAGTGCCTATTGGAAGTTCAATATCAGACTTATTGAAGATAGCTTATTTAAGGAAGCCTTTCGTGTTTTCTGGACAGTCCTGGTCTCCAGAAAAATGTTATTTTTCTTCAATGAACTCGTGGTGGGATAACATGAAAACTCAGATTTGGATATTTTGTCAGCAATTCAAATCACGTAGCACAAACTATAAATATATTACAATGGCTCGATTTGGATCTGCCATTTTGCAATACGGCACTTTCAAAATGACGTAATATGCCCGAGATTTCTCAGCGAGCGTGCACAGAAACCCCTCGTAACAAAGTTCATCACCATATTTCATGCCTGCCAGATAAGGATTGCAGCATGAAGAACCACCTTTCGAGGTCATTTTTCCCTGCAGAGCAGGGGCTGGCCTTTTTCGGGCACCATGGTCCCCTTTTTGAAGCAATGTTTTATGGCCGGATTCCCTTCCTGCCACCAACCCTGTTATCTGCCTCTGGCGACACACAGGGAATTACCAGTGAACTGGTACTCAATTTGCCAACCTCAGAAGGATGACAGGCTGAGTCAACCCCGCTGGTGTTAATTCAGTAATCGACCGGGATTCGAACCCAGAATCCTCGGATCCAAATTCAGCACCCTAACCGCTAAGCCAACACCAGACTCTAGGAGGATTGCAGCATGGAGACGATTGAAAAAACTTTTAAAGAAGCTGAAAGTACTTGGAAAATTACCAGAGAAAAAAGGGTGCGCCTCTGCACAATTAAATATTTGGAGAACTTCCTGATCAACTCTTCCAATAAGTTGATATCTTACTGTCCGTATTGCAAAAACTCCCATCCATGTTATCCAGTTAAAGGCAAAAGGTTCATAGAAGGACGCGTTCTACCCAAACCTTCATACTTCTTAACACAAATTGGAAAGTCATATCTGGGGCCTGTCTATGCAAAAGGTAAGTCTAAAATGATGATTTTTACTGTTGATCATGGTTGGGGAGGAGGTAAGGTGGTGTGGAATTGTGTGGGCTCTGAGTGCCGTTATACACATGTATATTTTGATTGGGTCTGGGGCCAGAAGATAAATTATACTAGATTTTTGCATCTCTTGGTGAAAGGAGAAGCATCCATTCATGTGTGTATGTCTATGTGCGTTATAACCATGGCTGCCGCTAGCTAATTGTATTACCAGAAAATGGTACAAACTCAACTCCCGTCTTCCATGGATATTTCTCGTATTTGCTATATTCTCGTGAGTCCAATTTGCATTCGGGAACAGAACAAATATGGTTAACCATTTTCTTAAATGTCACTCTTTTGTCTAAATGCTAAAAATTATGAAGACGATTTGAATTACAGATTTTGAAATAGCAACGGCAGGTTAAAATTGCCCGGCGAGCCAAATTGAGTCAGTGAAAACACCCACAGCACATACGCAAAAGGCCTACATTAGCATTCATACATCAATTCTAAAGTGCTGTATTGGAGTGTAACTTGGCTAATGAGAGTAGCGAGACAAACTACAGATTGCTTGCTTGAAAGGAAGGCCTAGTTAATATATGATTCATGAGGAAGCGACGGGTATACTAATTAGACTTAGAATACAGAATATAAAAGTATCAGACACCCCAAATAAATCTTTCCTTAATTTAGAATCTGTGACTAGGCCATCAAAATAGCCATATTGTTCTGGACCCAAGAGGAATCATATTTGTCAATCCAGGTGATATAAGATTAAATATAATAAAGTTATACGCTAAACTTAAGCCTGGTGTTGGCTTAGCGGTTAGGGTGCTGGCTTGGGATCCTAAGATCCTGGGTTTGAATCCTGGTCGATCGCTGAATTAACACCAGGGGGGTTGACTCAGCCTGTCATCCTTCCATGGTCGAGCAAATTGAGTACCAGTTCACTGGTAATTCCCTGTGTGTCACAAGAGGTGACGAACAGGGTTGGTGGCAGGAAGGGCATCTGGCCATAAAACATTGCTTCAAAAAAGGGGACCAAGGTGCCAGAAAAAGGCCAACCCCTGCTCTGCAGGGAAAAATGGCCTCTAAAGGTGGTTCTCTACTCTAAACTTAAAAAAAAAAATAATAATAATGAAATGATGAAGCATTTTACTTCTTACTTCCCCTCATGAACTGAGGCTCAACATTTGGAGCTGGATGTACCAATCAACATTCTGAGCTAACATGTGCACTTGCCGAGATGGATTCTGGAAGGCGCCAGGCATCGAAGGCTTACCTGCTGATTTTTTTTGACATTTTGGGACCTTTTGGGCCAAGAAGTTGCTAAATGTTCTGGATGCATCCCTACTGTCCGGAGAAAGGCCGCTTAGTTTTAAGAGGGCAGTAGTGTGTCTGCTCCTGAAGAATGGAGATCTCCGACAGCTGAAAAATTGGTGACCAATCTCCTTACTTTGCACAGATGCCAAACATTTTTCCAAAGTACTGGGAAACCAGGTGAAAAGGGTTATTGGTGATCTGGTCTTACCTGATCAAAGTTGTTGTGCTCCTAGTAGATCTATATATGACAACATCTTTTTAATCAGAGACCTGCTTGACAGTAAATGCGTTCAAAAAGGGTTTGGAATGTTTTTCCTTGATCTCGAAAAAGCTTTTGATGGCATCGATCACGAGTTCATGTGTCATGTGTTGGAACCATGTGGGTAAAGTTGGAGTAAATTTTGGAGTTTACATTGCTTTGTTATACACCAACATATTTAGTTTAATCAACTTTAGACTTTAGAGACTCTCCTTATACTTAGGAAAAAAAATTCTGGAATTGTTTTTTCTTCTTCCAAGAATCCTCCCTTGATCTTATCTGCCGATGCAGACGATGCCTGAATTTTCAGCAAAGATGAGCATGATATTGATGCTCTTGAATGCGTGAGGAAATTTTTTACCTGTCTTCTTCTTTGAGATATAATTTGAGGAAGAGTAAAACATTATGGATGCCCTTTCTCAGTGGTAGTCTGAGTCATTGCTATCTCCACGAATGCCCCTTCCTGCAGAGTTGGAGTGGGGAAATTGGGAATTAAATATGTGGGTGCATTTTTAGGATCTCCACAGTATGTCTAAAGTATTTGGGAGGGTACGACTGAACAGGTAGAAAGAAGATCGAATCGATGGAAAAGGGCTTTAACCCACCTCTCCGATAAAGGCTGTGTGCTAGTAGTTAATAATTTGGTTACTACCCCTTTGTTCTGCCGACAGCTGCCAGAGGTACTGCTTTATGGCATTCAGGTTAGACTGGCAGATTTTTTTGGGGGGAAGCCATCACTGGCTACAACTTGAAGTCAGATGAGGAAATTACTTGGCTGAAGGTAGTCAGAGCCTTATTGACATGAAATGCTACGTAATGGCTTTCCGGATCTGTTCCATCCAATATCTTATATGCAGAGCACCTGCCAGGCTGCCTTTTGGCCTGCCTCATCTTGCAGCGATAGGGTAGGCTCGGATGTGGTGTTGAACTGGTTCGAATTCATCTTGCACATGTGGATATATCGCCTCTCCCCATTATTATTTTTTTACCAGAGCCATTTGAATACCTGGCAGAGCCTCTTGATGAGCCGCCATGCAAATACGTATGTTATACAAATGTTAGCTCACGAGCCTTTATTTTTCAACTTATTTTTCCATATATTTCAAGAAGTTGGGATTTTTGCCAAAATTTCATAACAGCAGGCATTTCAAAGGTGCGGCATCTCTGGCACAACTCTGGGTGTGGTTGGAAATCTGTAAGTGAACTGGCCGATCTAACAGGAGTTTGGTCCAAAAGATAAATTGGAAGAGTTTTAAAAGAGGTGATCCAAATAGGACATCGACGAGGTCTATCTTGGACTCAGGGTGTGAAAGTGGTGCCCCATGAGCTGGTAGTACTCAAATTGTATAACTTATACCAAATGACTTGTCCCACTGTAGTTATCCCACTTGTCCCACTTATCCTGTAGCACAGGGTCTACACTTCTTCAGATATTTTTGCAAAAACATTTCATGTGTATTTAATTGCTCCTTGGGGATTCACCATTGAATGGGGATTATCCAATGGAAAGGACTGCGATGTGGAGGACCCCCCTTTGAACCTGTTAGGGAATTGACATATTGTGGGCTTATTTCTAAAAGAGCAGGTGATCTCCAGTGGCGGTTGGTCCACTGGTTTCTTCCTTCTAATACATTTATTACATTTTTTTTCTCCCATATCTGGTTCGTTGTTGCCCTTTATGTCCAGTTAATGAAGACCTGGCTCATGCCTTCAGTAACTGTGAAAGGTTCTTTCCATTGTCTCATTGATTAAACAATACATCTCATACACTACATGACCAAAGGTATGTGGACACCTGAACATCACACATCTCATTCCAAAATCATGGCCATTAATAAGGAGTTGGTCCCGCCTTTGTTGCTATAACAGCCTCCACCCTTCTTGGAAGGCTTTCCACGAGATGTTGGAACATTGCTGCGGGGATTTGCTTCCATTCAGCCACAAGTGAGGTCGGGCACTGATGTTGGGCGATTAGGCCTGGCTCGCAGTCGGCGTTCCAATTCATCCCAAAGGTGTTCGATGGGGTTGAGGTCAGGACTGTGTGCAGGCCAGTCAAGTTCTTCCACACCGATCTCAACAAACGATTTCTGGATGGACTTCGCTTTGCGCACAGGCACAGGAAAGGAAAGGGCCTTCCCCAAACTGTTGTCACAAAGGTGGAAGCACGCAATCGTCTAGAATGTCATTGTATGGTGTAGCGTTAAGATTTCCCTTCACTGGAACTAAGGGGCCTAGCCCGAACCATGAAAAACAGCCCCAGACCATTATTCTTCATCCACCAAACTTTACAGTTGGCACTATGCATTCAGGCAGGTAATGTTCTCCTGGCATCCGCTAAACACAGATTCGTCCGTCAGACTGCCGGATGGTGAAGCGTGATTCATCACTCCAGATAACGCATTTCCACTGCTCCAGAGTCCAATGGCAGCGAGCTTTACACTACTCCAGCCAAAGCTTGGCATTGCGCATGGTGATCTTAAGCTTGTGTGCGGCTGCTTGGTCATGGAAACCCATTTCATGAAGCTCCCGACGAACAGTTGTTGTGCTGATGATGCTTCCAGAAGCAGTTTGGAACTTGGTAGTGAGTGTTGCAACCGAGGACAGACGACGTGTTTCAGCACTCTGCGGTCCCATTCTGTGAGCTTGTGTGGCCTACCACTGCTCTAAGAGCAGGTGATCTCCAGTGGCGGAGGCAGAAATTTGACGAACTGCGTTGTTGGAAAGGTGGTATTGTTACATATTTATGTGAATGTATGTGAATTACTATTCAGGGCTTTGCTTATCAATGTGTAGTCGATTAAAGGTTGTTGTGATTAAAGGGTCAGGAGCCCTTCTGAGAAAAAGGAGACCGGAAACGGAAGAAGAAAAGACACGAGGTCCGGGAGACGCGACGATTATTCTTCTTCCTCGCCAAGCTCGGACGCGAGCGGTATCGATTGAGCAACGGAAGAGAATCGGCGTTGAAAAGCCCGTCTGGTGAGAGGAGTTACCGGGACGTGTAACTACCCTTTGACACGTCAAGTCACTGTGGGTTCGTGCACGGAACCAAGCAGCTGGCACAGTTCGCCTCACCGTCTACAAGGCCGCTTACGGGTCGCACCTTGGGCCGCGCGCGCTGGGCAAGCCACGTGTTGCTTTGCCTGCTTTACTTTACCCGCTTTGCTTGGCCAGGAGGTGCGCGCTGCAGCCGTGGTTCCCGGTACGGGACGTGCCCGGGGAAAGCACGTCAGGAAGGGTCCGTTCAACCGCCCACGTGCGGAGATCGAACTACAGGAGTACGGAGACATTGAGAGAGACAGTGACCATGGAGGGAGTCGGGAGTGGGGCTCACGTGAGGATTGTATAAGATGGCCATCTTAGAGTTAATGTAGATGAGTTTACATCTTTGTACTATTGATTGCTGATGGTTGATGGTTGATTGCTCGGGGAATATATCATTGATTATTCCGGATCCTTGGTGTGGGGTTTTTTCTTGGTTGGAATTAATATTGATTGCGTTACGAAAGCGCAGAAATAATAGATCTTTCTGGCGGAGTTCCTCTCATGGTCCGGGGGTCACCGAGACCAGGTAGTCACCGGGAGGACCACGTAACAGAATTGGGGGCTCGTCCAAATTACGATTTGCGGATTCGCAATTGGGTCTACGTCCGGGATCTAAAATTGTATAAAATAATAAAATAATATTTTTATTAATTAAAATTTATTAATTAAGTATTAATTGGTAAATTTTTGGGGAAATTGGGGTAAAGTCTTGGGTGAAGGTTAACAGGTGTTAACGATAGGCACCATGGCGTTTGTGGCACAGAACTTTGCGGTAACCCCGAGTGAGGCACAGTTCCGAGCGTTACTAAAGTCGGACCTCTTGAAATTGGCCAAACATTTTAACTTGGAGGTCCGAACTAATTTGAGGAAGGCAGAGTTGCAGACCACGGTGATACAGTCTATGGTGGGATTAGGAACATGGGACGAGTTAGCCTGGGAGTGGCTACCTGAAGAACCAGAAGACGTTGAGCTCCGGAAACTGGAGTTGCAATTACGGAGCCAGGAACGGATCAAAGAAGAAGAAAGGAAAGCAGAAAAGGAAAGAGCAGAAGAGGAAAGGAAAGCCGAAGAGAGGAGGGAAGAGAAACAAGCAGAGGAAAGGAGAGTGGAACGAGAACTCCAGGAAAGGTTAAAAGAAGAAGAAAGGAGAGCAGAAGAGAGGAGAGAAGAGAAACAAGCAGAGGAAAGGAGAGTGGAACGAGAACTCCAGGAAAGGTTAGAAAGGATGAAAACAGAGGAAAGGAAAGCAGAAAAGGAAAGAGCAGAAGAGGAAAGGAAAGCAGAAGAGAGGAGAGAAGAGAAACAAGCAGAGGAAAGGAGAGTGGAACGAGAACTCCAGGAAAGGTTAGCAGAAGAAGAAAGGAAAGCAGAAGAGAGGAGAGAAGAGAAACAAGCAGAGGAAAGGAGTGGAACGAGAACTCCAGGAAAGGTTAGAAGGGAGAAAAGCAGAGGAGAGGAGAGCTGCCAGGGAACTCGAAGCAGAGGAGAGAAAAGCGGAAAGGGAATTAAAGGAACGTGACATGGAGCTTCAGCAAGAAATTAAATTCAGGGAGCTGGATTTAATGAGAGAACGGGGAGAGGTACCACCCTTGCTGACGGGGTCGACACCTAGCCAGAACACCTGGGATGTGGGCAGACATGTGAGGCTGGTTCCACCCTTCAGTGAAAAGGAAGTCGCTAAATTTTTTCCACACTTTGAGAAAGTGGCTCGACAGTTAAACTGGCCGGAGGAGGCCTGGACCATACTAGTACAAAGTGTGCTGGTGGGAAAAGCTCAAGAGATTTATTCGGCGCTACCAATGGACCAATGTGCAGATTATGAGGTATTGAAGAAGCACATCCTCAAAGCCTATGAGTTGGTTCCGGAAGCTTACCGGCAAAAAATCAGGAATGCCAGGAAGAGGGAGAGTGAGACCCATGTGGAGTTTGCCAGAGTGAAAGAAAACATGTTTGATCGGTGGTGTGAGTCAAAAGGAGTCGGGAAAGACTTCGAAACATTGCGTGACTTGATCCTGGTGGAGGAATTTCAACAGTGTGTCCACGAGGATATCAAAGTGTACCTGCAGGAAAAGAAAGTACCAAAGTTGTGGGACGCAGCCACCATGGCAGATGATTATGCCTTAACACACCGGATAGGGGTCCACGAACCTAACTCCTCGCCTAGATCTCCGCAGGGGAGGTGTGGACCAGCAGGTGCGGAGAACGACAATACATGGCGGCGGCCTCGAGATGAATATGGGGACAACGCTGATACCCGAACTGTTCGAAATCAGGGGGCTACGGGCCCAAGACAAACTTATTTCCCAGGGGGCCCGAGGCAGACCACGAGTTTTTCCTCCGGGCCTACTTGCGCCTTTTGCAAAAAACCTGGACACTTGATGTCCAGTTGTTACCTCATGAAAAGGGACAACCCAGAGCGGAGTCCAACTAGTACAACTCCGAATGCGATGGCAAACGTAAGAAATCGCCCACAGAAGAGTTACCAACCATTTATTTATGAGGGGTTGGTCTCACTCAAGGGAGACTTGACTAACCCAAGACCGGTTAGGGTTTTGAGGGACACAGGAGCCCATCAATCCTTAATGCTTGAAGGCATTTTGCCATTGTCAAAGAGTACCGCAACTGGTGATAGTGTTCGGTTACAAGGGATTGGTGGCTGTGTTAGTGCCCCCACTTCATGTCATCCATTTGGAATCCGATTTGGTGTCAGGACCGGTCACCGTCGCGTCGGTTTACAAGCCACGCTTCCTGTAGAGGGAGTATCTGTGATTATTGGGAATGATTTGGCCGGGGGGCAAATTTATGGTAATCCGAGGGTTGGTAAAGAGCACAGCAGGGAAAATAACACCCCACCAGCTCGGGATGGCGACAAAAGTTACAAGTTATTTGTAGGGGGACTGAACTTCAACACAGAGGAAGAAGTTCTGACCTCTGTCTTCAACAGATATGGGCCGCTGGTGGAAGTGCGGGTGGTAAAAGACAGGGAAACGCAACGGTCAAGAGGGTTCGGCTTTGTCACGTTTGCAAGCACAAGAGACGCCAGGGAGGCAGAGAAGAATTGGAATGGTAAGGATTTGGAGGGTCGGACCATAACAGTAGGGAAGGCATTTCGTAGGCGTCGAGAGGTCTACAGAAGAGGACAACTTGGCAGTAGTTTTGGGGTTGGCAGCAGCCGATATTACTATGGAGGCTCCCAGAGTTACGGCACCTCCCGAAAGTATGAATGTCAGAGCACTGGCCGAGAAGGAGACCGCCAGTCAGGTAACGGCTGGGACAAGGGGTCCCACCGTAACTGTTAGGAGTCTGGAGAAGTTGAAGCACTATATACGGGGGAGCCGCCGAGCCGGGGCTCCTACACGGACTAACCGTGAACGCCACGTTCTTAAAGGCGTCCAGGTAGTGAACTTTCCTGCACGGA
>NC_136267.1:164734989-164929989 GCF_964187855.1 Myxine glutinosa | reverse complement strand
CGGTAGAAGATGGAAAGACCACCAACCTGCCTGCAGTGAGTGAGTGAGAGGCCCTTGGAGTTAGCTTCATCGTGGGAGATTCCAATGATTCTGAAAGCTTTGGTTTCAACAGCGTGAAGACGAGCTAGGTGTGAGGCAGGAGCACCAGCACAAAGGGGAGAGCAGTATTCCATTAAGCTGTGGATGAAAGCCTTGTATGTGGTGAGGAGCTCAGGTGTGCAAAGGAAGGACTTCGCACGACGGAGGATGCCCAGTCGGCGACTGGCTTTGGAGGCCAGATTTGAAATGTGGTTTTCCCAGGAAAGATCATGGCAGATAGTGAGTCCCAAAAGCTTGAGTGACAGAACTTCTTGGAGAGGATTATTCAGAAAGTGGATGGGAGGGTTGTCCAGACGGTCTATTTGAAGAGACAGTAAGAGTGTGAGATTTGTCAAGATTGAAAGACATGTTCCACTTGTTTGACCAGTCTGTGATTTTGTTAAGGTCTGCAGAGAGTGAGGAGGTTGCAGACTGCCGTTCTGAGGGATGAGGTATGTACATACAAATGTGGAATCTTGAAGATCCAATTGTTAAATTGACCAACATTTAGGTATTCCAGACTCTTCGTGACTTCCCGGAGTTGCTGTATAAACTGTCACCTCTATGTACCATATTTTTGACATAGTAAAAAATATATATATTTTGGATATAACTTCATTGATGATGCCATTTAATAATACCGTGAATAAGATCTATTTTTGTATCTCAGATATGAAGGTCTGTGAAAGATTTTGGCTTTCAAAGGCTTTAGATTCCTGAGAAATATAACATACAGCCGATTGCTACGTCACTTCATCGATGACATCATTTTGTGATGATGCGTATGGAGAATTCAAATTGCTATCAGAAACTTGGCGTTGAAAGGTCAGTGCGAAGTTTTCGGTTAATCAGATATATAATTGTGGGATGAACTGAAAAACCTGAAACGCAGGTGCAGTTTGTTTGTTTTTTCTAAGCCTTTGTAATTCGTTGCACAATGGGTAAATGAAAAAGGCTTCAGAGAAAGTTTTCATGTTTTCGAGCGATGAAGAAAGTTGTGCAAAAGGATAAGCTGGACGAATCGGTCTTTCGTAACTGGAAGATGAGGCCACCAGTTTGAATAGTACAAAACATAACATACTCAGTGCACAAAATAACACATGCCTTTCCACTGGGCAATAAAGAAAAGAAAATTAACAAAAAATTAAATAAGTCTACATTCTGCAAAAAAACAAATAAATAAATCTGCACAGAAGCTGCAAATAAAAATAAATATTGACCATTCATGAGAGGTCTGGCGTGGCGTCTGGTGTGGTCATGTGAAAGTGGCAAAACCAGAGAGGTAATGAGTCAGCAGGCTTAACCAGCTGGCATAGGGAATTGTGAGTGTGGCAGCTGCGGGGGAAGAATTGGGTGCAGCTGGAAGCAACGACAGAAACTGGGTCAAAACCATGAAGAAGACTAGAACGCCACTCAGTAGAGCGCATACTCCAGCCGTGGGTCAAGTTGGAATAGTACGATTTCACAAAAGTTTGAGGGAGTAGTTCAGTGACAACACAAGACAAGACAACACAACACAGACACTGCACAGATATATATTTAGAATATATAGAAGATAATGTTAAAAAAAACAAGGCAATTTCACTTACATTTCCGGATTCAGCGTTCAATTCTATATAAGTGAGTGTATTTTGAGGCATGTGTAACTTCAAATAAAATTGTAAGCCAGGAAAACGTTCGTTTCATTCCTTAGGGATACAACATGTAAAACTGGCCCAAACGTCAAAACAAAACTCGCTCATTTTAAGTCGTACAAGCTAATGCGACCGCTCATTCTTCTGGGAAGAATCCCGTGCACATGCTGGTCACACTTATAACTCACCTAAGTCTTTATAAGTTCATCAAATACTGACACCGCGATTGACATTCGCTGAGGTAAATGTTGACATCTCTTCTGAGGTTTAAAAAAAAAAACCCCCAAAAAAGCCGTTTTAAAGCATTATACGTATCAAATGATACATTTTATGAAACGGGGAAACCGAATACACACTTTGGTGGTTTTAAAATGACAGAATATGTCTTTATTAGAAATTTTAAAAATGAACATTGAAGACGCCGCTACTAAAAAAATACACCGCTCTAATGCATAACCACGAGTTTAAACTACATTTACAACAAATATGAAAACTATTTTCATATCACAATGTTAAATATAGAATATATAGAAGATAATGTTTTAAAAAATGAGCCTTGTCTTCCAATGGTAAACAATCCTTCAAAAAATTCCTGGATCCCGAATAATATCCTGAGCTTCACGAAAAAACTAATCAATTCTTCCTTATCCCAAGGGCAATCATCCCACCAAATTACATCCAAATCCGTTCAGAACTTTTCCAGATATCTTGTTCACAAACACACGAACACACACACGCACACACACACGGACGGACACGATCGAATGCTTTACTCCCGAAAAGATAGCCGCTTGGTACGAGTTCTGCAAAAGTATAAATGGCTCACACATTGCAAGCTTCTTCAGTAATTTGTACCATGTAGGATACCATCTGAATTTGGAGGAATGTGAGGAGGAGAACAGATAAGATATTGAGTCATGTGAAAGCCATAGATCCAAAAGTCAACTTTGCTAGCATTGCGCGTGGAGGTAGGCCTCAATAAAGGTCTTTAAAATCAACCAACGAGGAGTGAGAGCTCTATCCTATGGGCAAGTAGCAACAAGTGTCACTACAAACACACATCCATTTGTTTCTCAGTCAGCCCTTGGGTACACAAAGCTTAAAAATGCAAAGACACCAAGTCTCAACCTGCCCCGACAACCCTGCTCTCAATTGGGAAGAGATATGACGCAAAGAACGAGCTATGGCTGTGATTAAGGCCTGGCCAGGAGCTACCTGTGCCTCCTTGCCACCACACCCAGGTGCTTTTTCATGACAGACATATAATTTATGAACATCTCTACTCCCATTTTCTTGGATCCGTTAAAGCAGGTTTCTTCAAAGTGCTCGAAATTATACCAAACAGTCCAAGGAAGCTCCTTTCCGAGCATGCCATGACAACAACCTCCATTGCTGACTTGTCTCTCTGGGAGGGAGGTTTATGCTGATGTTAGCTCTTGTTTATCTGAATTGGTAAGAAGTATTCCAAACGAAATTTCGTCTTGGTGCGAAGTCCACCGTGAGATCTGTGGGTCACGTGGGTTGAGATGTATACAGCACAAACTATTACAAGAGGAAAGTTAAACTAACAACTCCAGCGAGCTTGCACTCACACACAAGTCAATACACAATGAAACAAATTTCTTCATCACAGATGTCACATGCTTAAACACACACACTCACACACACACACACACACACACACACACACACACACACACACACACACACACACACAAACACACACACATATACACCCCCACACACACATCTACACCCCCACACTCACACACACTCACACAAACACTCACTCACACACACACACACACACACAAATACACACACACGCACACACACACACACATATACACCCCCACACACACATATACACCCCCACACTCACACAAACACACACACACACACACATATACACCCCCACACACACATATACACCCCCACACTCACACAAACAACGTTAACAGTAAGCATCAGTAAAACTCATATCTGTGCTCAGCATGCACCGGACCAGCATATGCTGGAACATTTCCAGGTACACTTCCTTACTGATTCAATCCAGCTGGACCTGTTCACGTTTGGCAAATTCTTTGTTTTCAAGAACCCTGCAACTGAACTCGGCAAACCAAATCAAGGCGGTTCAAAAAGTAAGCGCGACTACTTGAAATTGGAGTTATACACGTTTCAATGTCACGAGCCATATTAAAATTTCGACAATGCAGTAAAATACCAGAGTTTAAAGTTCAGGGATTGAATGATGCAATAAATTAGAATAAAAAAATAACATTGGTCATGGGACATCTGTGAGTGTGTGTCTGTGTGAGTGTGTGTGAGTGTGTGTGTATGTGTGAGTGAGTGAGTGAGTGAGTGTGTGTGTGTGTGTGTGTGTGTGTGTGTGTGTGTGTGTGTGTGTGTGTGTGTGTGTGTGAGTGAGTGAGTGTGTGTGTGTGTATGTGTGTATGTGTGTGAGTGAGTGTGTGTGTGTGAATGAGTGTGTGTGTGTGTGAGTGTGTGTAATTCCCTGTTTGTCGTAAAAGGCGACAAAAAGGGTTGGTGGCAGGAAGGGCATCCGGCCGTAAAACATTGCTTCAAAAAGGGGACAAACAAAAACAACAACAACCACGGTGCCCGAAAAAGGCAAACCCCCGCTTTGCGGGGAAAAATGGCCTCTAAAGGTGGGTTTTTTTTTATACAGAATATAATTGCTGTACTTGAAAAAGCAATTAGTTTCATTCCCAAGAAATAATTCATCTTAGAACCAAAGTGGAAGGGCAGAGGCGTACACTAAGCTGGGGTGGGGGTTGGGGGGGGGGCACCAGATACTACAATTGATCACCCAGAGCACCGATAAATCACCCAGAGCACCATCATCCTTATTGTGAAATCAAATTCCTTATTGTGACGTTGACAACTTAGTTTATCATTCCAAACATTTACTTTCTAACCACGTGTTACAATAATGTGACAAAGCAGTGATGGTTGTCCTGAGGGAAGCCCCTCAGGCTTAGGGAATTGTATAGCAACCAAACTGGGTGTGTCAAGCTGCTTATGTGTGTGTATATATATTTAAAAAAAATAACCACCTTTAGAGGCCATTTTTCCCCGCAAGCGGGGGTTGGCCTTTTTCGGGAACCGTGGTTGTTGTTGTTTTTTGATCCCCTTTTTGAAGCAATGTTTTACGGCCGGATGCCCTTCCTGACGCCAACCCTTTTTGCCGCCTTTAACGACAAGCAGGGAATTACCAGTGAACTGGTACTCAAAGTTATTTGTCATACTCGTAAATGTCATATGTTGTCATGTCAACTGTGTTGATGTCAACTGTGTTGATGTCAAATGTCAACTCAATGTCATACTCGTAAATATACAGTATATCTACAGTAACATGAAAAAGTAAGTACACCCCAAGCAAAGTTTTGACTTTTTCAACATATTTCAACATACAGCTATTTGATCTTCATTTCAACAATATTGAGAGATAAAGGTGATATAATATAACAAATATCATGAAACATTTACATTTTGTAGTCCATTGTATAATTTAAATAAACATGAATGCAAATTTCGCATGTGGAAAAAGTAAGTACATCCCTACATTTATCACTACTTCAAATACCTAAAATTAGAATCAGGTGCACCAGCTCAGGCGCAAATGATTAGAACATCGTTAGAGAGGATCTTGGAGGAACCTGTCTTATTTAAACCTCCGACATTTAGTTTGGTTTGCTCTTTGTTGTTGAAGTGTGTGGCGTCACCATGCCTAGATCAAAAGAGCTCTCTGAGGCCTTCAGAAAGAAGGTTATAGATGCCTACGAGTCTGGGAAGGGATTTAAAAAGATCTCCAAACAATTTTAAATCAATCATTGCCTGTCCGGATGATCATCTACAAGTGGAGAAGATTCCAAACAACTGCCAACTTGTTCAGGCCAGGTCGCCCCAGCAAGTTCAGCCCCAGAGCAGACCGCAAGATGCTGAAAGAAGTCTCTAAGAACCCCAGAATGTCATCACGGGACCTACAGGTAGCTCTTGCCACTGTTGATGTCAAAGTGCACGAGTCTACCATTAGAAAGAGGCTGCACAAATTTGATCTACATGAGAGGTGTGCCAGGAGGAAACCTTTGCTGTCCAGAAAGAACATCAGGGCAAGACTAAAGTTTGCCAATGAACACCTAGGCAAAGACCAGCACTTCTGGAACAATGTGCTCTGGACAGGTGAGTCAAAGGTAGAGCTATTTGGCCACAGTACCAGAAGACATGTTTGGCGAAAACGAAAGACAGCATTTGACCACAAGAACCTGATACCAACTGTAAAGCATGGTGGTGGAAATAATATGGTTTGGGGCAGCTTTGCTGCATCAGGGCCTGGGCAGCTCACCATCATAGAATCCACCATGAATTCTTCATTGTACCAGAGGGTTCTTGAGGATAATGTGAGGCCATCTGTCAGAAAGTTGAAGCTCAACCGAAGGCGGACCTTGCAACATGACAATGACCCTAACATACCAGTAAATCCACCAAGGAATGGCTGAAAAGAAAGAAATGGAGGGTTCTGGGATGGCCAAGTCAAAGCCCGGATCTAAATCCCATCGATATGTTGTGGGGGGATTTTAAACGAGCTGTGCATGCAAGAAACCCCTCAAACATCGCACAGCTGAAAGAATTCTGCATGGAGGAGTGGGCAAAATTTTCTCCCAGTCGATGTCAGAGACTGGTAGACAGTTATAAGAAACGCCTACTTCAGGTTGTTTCTGCCAAAGGGGGCAATACCACCTATTAGAGCCAAGGGTGTACTTACTTTTTCCACATGCGAAATTTGCATTTATGTTTATTTAAATTCTACAATGGACTACAAAATGTAAATGTTTCATGATATTTGTTATATTATATCACCTTTATCTATCAATATTGTTGAAATGAAGATCAAATAGCTGTATGTTGAAATATGTTGAAAAAGTCAAAACTTTACATGGGGTGTACTTACTTTTTCACATGACTGTATGTTACAGAACAAGAAACCACCTACTACTATATATGATTATCCAATACTTATGCTTACCTAAAATGGAGGAACTGAACATATAAAGTGCTATTTTTCTGCAATGGTACAACATATATGGATGGAAATATGAAGAAATAAAATCTGACCTTCTGTACTCTTACCTCATATTCATCTTTTGATCTCAAATCCAAATTTTGTGAGTATTTAGCAATAATAACAAATTTGACTTCACTGTTTCAATACTTATGGAGGGCACTGTATGTCACAAAGAAATGCACAGAACAATTGCCATAGAACACCTGCGTAGAATGAGGCTGATCCTAAAAGAAAAACATATCTCACCCCGAGAAACAAAATCAAAGACATAAACCAGTACTTGCAGTACCAGTGCTCCAATACACTGCGGAATAATAAACTGACCACAAGCTGAAATCAACAAGCTAGATATATAAATAAGGAAACTTCTCACTATCCACAAAATGTTATACAAAAATCAGTGCATCCTGAGAATGTACCTGTTGAGATGAGAAGGAGGTACCGGCCTGATGGAACTCAACCAAGTGTACAGAATGACAACTTTAGGATTCGCTGAGTGCGTGGAAAGTTAAACAGACGACAGAATCCATTTAGAATGCAAACATGAAGCCAACAAACTAGAAAATGCATCCCTAACCCAACTGGTAAAATATTTCCAAAGGCAGGTGTGAATAGATGTCACACATGAAACTGAAACAGCAACGGATACAGCCCCAACGATTGCAAAAAAGACAAAAGAAAAATAAAACGCGAAATACAAACAGATATACATTGACAACTGTGAGAGTGACAAAAGAGCGGGCAGGTACAAAAATAATTGGACAGACTTGAAATAGATGAAAAAAGCTCATTGGAATGGCTAAGAACAGATCATCTCAACTGGAATGGAGAACGAATCATTATAAATTCTGAAGACCAAACACGACACGAGTGGCTTTAAAAATGGCAGGACTAAGTAAATCAGACAGTTGTAGGTTCTGTAAGGTGAAAACAGAAAGCACGAGACACCTCACATCGGGATGTTAAAAAAAAACTCATGTCAGAACAGTTGTACAGACAAAGGCACAATGGAGTTTATAGAGAAATCTACTGGCACATCTGCAAAAACTTTGATATCCCAGTTTCAAAAAACTCATGGAAACATGAACCAAAAGCAAGATAATCGAAAATAAGGAAGTAATGCTGATGTATGAACTAATTATCCTAATATACACATTGACATATGTATTTATATACACTACATGACCAAAAGTATGCGGACACCCAAACATCGAACATCTCATTCCAAAATCATGGGCATTAATATGGAGTTGGTCCCCCCTTTGCTGATATAACAGCATCCACTCTTCTGGGAAGGCTTTCCACTAGATGGTGGAACATTGCTGTGGGGATTTGCTTCCATTCAGCCACAAGAGCATTAGTGAGGTCGGGCACTGATGTTGGGCGATTAGGCCTGACTCACAGTCGGCGTTCCCATTCATCCCAAAGGTGTCCGATGGGGTTGAGGTCAGGATTCGATGCAGGCCAGTCAAGTTCTTCCACACCGATCTCGACAAACCATTTTTGTATGGACCTCGCTTTGTGCACGGGGGCATTGTCATGCTGAAACAGGAAAGGGCCTTCCCCAAACTGTTGCCACAAAGTTGGAAGCACACAATCGTCTAGATTAGAATGTCATTGTATGCTGTAGCGTTAAGATTTCCCTTTGCTGGAACTAAGGGGTCTCACCCAAACCATGAAATACAGTCCCAGACCATTATTCTTCCTACAGCAAAGTTTACAGTTGGCACTATGCATTCAGGCAGGTGGCATTTTCCTGGCATCCGCCAAACCCAGATTCGTCCATCGGACTGCCGGATGGTGAAGCGTGATTCATCACTCCAGAGAACGCTTTTCCACTGCTCCAGAGTCCAATGGCGGTGAGCTTTACACCACTCCAGCCGACGCTTGGCATTGCGCATGGTGATCTTAGGCTTGTGTGCGGCTGCTCAGCCATGGAAACCCATTTCATGAAGCTCCCGACGAACAGTTGTTGTGCTGACGTTGCCTCCAGAAGCAGTTTGGAACTTGGTAGTGAGTGTTGCAACCGAGGACAGACGATTTTTATGCGCTACGTGCTTCAGGCACTAGGCGGTCCCATTCTGTGAGATTGTGTGGCCTACCACTTCGCGGCTGAGCTGTTGTTGCTCCTAGACGTTTCCACTTCACAATAAGAGCACTTACAGTTGACCAGAGCAGCTCTAGTAGGGCAGAAATTTGACGAACTGACTTGTTGGAAAGGCGGCATCCTTTGATGGTGCCACGTTGAAATTCACTGAGCTCTTCTGTACGGCCCATTCTACAGCCAATGTTTGTCTATGGAGATTGCATGGCTGTGTGCTTGATTATATATACCTGTCAGCAATGGGTGTGGCTGAAACAGCCGAATCCACTAATTAGGAGGAGTGTCCGCATACTTTTTAGTCATGCCATGTATGTTGTGATGATTCAAATCCATGTCCCATCACAGCCATTGTCTTAGGAGTGAAGTGCACATGTAAATGAATTAATTTTACACGACTGCATAGTTCACGCAAGATTATCAATTTTAATTTATATATTTTTAAATATATTTCTTTACTTTTATTCTTGGTTCTGCAGCAAACTTATCTCTTGAATAAAATGCTGCTTTTTCTGGACATCAGCTGATACAGCATCAGACAATCTGTGTCAACAGCTTTCCCAATAAATATATATTTTAAGTTTTGGTCATATAAACACATCAACCAATTTGTCTTCCGTTCCTCTTGTTATACAGTTCTATCAGACACCAAATAAATAAATAAACATTGGTGAAGTTGGGATTACTGAGCTCCATCCAAGCAAAGTGCACAAGAAATTACATGTTTGGGTAGACTCAAAGCCATAGTAGGGGGAGTTTGAAATATATGCTATGCTGTCCAACCTGTTTTGCAGGAACATAGTCTGTGGCCTATATCTCATTACCCTGCCTATTTGTTCATTTGATATATATATATATATATATATATATATATATATATATATATATATATATATGCACACATAAAAATATATATATATACAGTGCATTCAGAAAGTATTCAGACCCCTTCACTTTTTTCACATTTTGTTATGTTGCAGCCTGATGCTGAAATCGTTTAAATTCATTTTTTCCCTCATCAATCTACACTCAATACCCCATAATGACAAAGAGAAAACAGGATTTTAGAAAGTTTTGCAAATTTATTAAAAAGAAAAAACTGAAATATCATATTGACATAAGTATTCAGACCCTTTGCTATGACACTTTAGCTCAGGTGTACCCCATTTCTCTTGATCATCTTTGAGATGGTTCTACACCTTGATTGGAGTCCACCTGTGGTAAATTCAATTGATTGGACATGATTGGGAAAGGCACACACCTGTCTATATCATGTCTCACAACTGACTATGCATATCAGATCAAAAACCAAGCCATGAGGTCGAAGGAACTGCCTACAGAGCTCAGAGACAGCATTGTGTTGAGGCACAGATCTGGGGAAGCCGACCAAAAAAATCTCTGCTGCCTTGAAGGTTCTCAAGAGCACAGTGGCCTCCATAATTCTTAAATGGAAGAAGTTTGGAACAACCAGGACTCTTCCTAGAGATGGCCGCCCGGCCAAACTGAGCAATCGGGGGAGAAGGGCCTTGGTAAGAGAGGTGACCAAGAACCCGATGGTCATTCGGGCTGAGCTCCAGAGATCCTGTGTGGAGATGGGAGAAACTTCCAGAAGGACAACCATCATTGCAACACTCCACCGATCTGGGCTTTATGGCAGAGTGGTCAGACGGAAGCCTCTCCTCAGTGAAAGACACATGAAAGCCTGCTTGGAGTTTGCAAAAAGCACCTAAAGGACTCTCAGACTGTGAGAAACAAGATTATGTGGGCTTTCAAGGCTCAGCCAGAGTGACCATCGGGTTCTTGGTCACCTCTCTTACCAAGGCCCTTCTCTCCCGATTGCTCAGTTTGGCCGGGCGACCAGCTCTTGGAAAAGTCCTGGTTGTTCCAAACTTCTTCCATTTAAGAATTATGGAGGCCACTGTGCTCTTGGGAACCTTCAAGGCAGCAGAGATTTTTTTTGTCGGCTTCCCCAGATCTGTGCCTCAACACAATGCTGTCTCTGAGCTCTGTAGGCAGTTCCTTCGACCTCATGGCTTGGTTTTTGATCTGATTTGCATAGTCAGCTGTGAGACCTTATATAGACAGGTGTGTGCCTTTCCAAATCATGTCCAATCAATTGAATTTACCACAGGTGGAGTCAAATCAAGGTGTATAAACATCTCAAAGATGATCAAGAGAAATGGGAGGCACCTGAGCTAAATTTCAAGTGTCATAGCAAAGGGTCTGAATACTTATGTCAATGTGATATTTTGTTTTTTTATTTTTAATAAATTTGCAAAACTTTCTAAAATCCTGTTTTCTCTTTGTCATTATGGGGTATTGAATGTAGATTGATGAGGGAAAAAATGAATTTAAACGATTTCAGCATAAGGCTGCAAACTTATAAAATGTGAAAAAGTGAAGGGGTCTGAATACACTGTATATACAGGCACGTGAAAAAGTAAGTACACCCCATGTAAAATTTTGACTCTTTCAACATATTTCAACATACAGCTATTTGATCTTCATTTCAACAATATTGATAGATAAAGGTGATATAATATAACAAATATCCTGAAACATTTACATTTTGTAGTCCATTGTATAATTTAAATAAACATAAATGCAAATTTCGCATGTGGAAAAAGTAAGTACACGCCGACATGTATCACTACTTCAAATACATAAAATTAGAATCAGGTGCACCAGCTCAGGTGCAAATGATTAGAATATCGTTGGAGAGGATCTTGGAGGAACCTGTCTTATTTAAACCTCAGACATTTAGTTTGGTTTGCTCTTTGTTGTTGAAGTGTGCGGCATCACCATGCCTAGATCAAAAGAGCTCTCTGAGGCCTTCAGAAAGAAGGTTATAGATGCCTACGAGTCTGGGAAGGGATTTAAAAAGATCTCCAAACAATTTGAAATCAATCCTTCGACTGTCCGGAAGATCATCTACAAGTGGAGAAGATTCCAAACAACTGCCAAGTTGTTCAGGCCAGGCCGCCCCAGCAAGTTCAGCCCGAGAGCAGACCGCAAGATGCTGAAAGAAGTCTCCAAGAACCCCAGAATGTCATCACGGGACCTACAGGTAGCTCTTGCCACTGTTGATGTCAAAGTGCACGAGTCTTCCATTAGAAAGCGGCTGCACAAATTTGATCTACATGGGAGGTGTGCCAGGAGGAAACCTTTGCTGTCCAGAAAGAACATCAGGGCAAGACTAAAGTTTGCCAATGAACACCGAGGCAAAGACCAGCACTTCTGGAACAATGTGCTCTGGACAGATGAGTCAAAGGTAGAGCTATTTGGCCACAGTACCAGCAGACATGTTTGGCGAAAACCAAAGACAGCATTTGACCACAAGAACCTGATACCAACTGTAAAGCATGGTGGTGGAAATATGGTTTGGGGGCAGCTTTGCTGCATCAGGGCCTGGGCAGCTCACCATCATAGAATCCACTATGAATTCTTCATTGTACCAGAGGGTGCTTGAGGATAATGTGAGGCCATCTGTTGGAAAGTTGAAGCTCAACCGAAGGTGGACCTTGCAACATGACAATGACCCTAAACATCCCAGTAAATCCACCAAGGAATGGCTGAAAAGAAAGAAATGGAGGGTTCTGGAATGGCTAAGTCAAAGGCCGGATCTAAATCCCATGGAGATGTTGTGGGGGGGATTTGAAACGAGCTGTGCATGCAAGAAACCCCTCAAACATCGCACATCTGAAATAATTCTGCATGGAGGAGTGGGCAAAAATTTCTCCCAGTCGATGTCAGAGACTGTTAGACAGTTATAAGAAACTCCTACTTGAGTTTGTTTCTGCCAAAGGGGGCAATACCACCTATTAGAACCAAGGGTGTACTTACTTCTTCCACATGCAAAATTTGCATTTATGTTTATTTAAATTATACAATGGACTACAAAATGTAAATGTTATATTATATCACCTTTATCTATCAACATTGTTGAAATGAAGATCAAATAGCTGTATGTTGAAATATGTTGAAAAAGTCAAAACTTTACATGGGGTGAACTAAGTACTTACTTTTTCACGTGACTGTATATAGAGATATATATATCTATCTATAATTCCACTAATCTCTGTGTGTATGTTTGTTTGTATGTTTGTATGTTTGTATGTCTGTGACCGCTGTTTCTCGACAACTACCGGTCCGATATACTTTAAACTTGCCAGGTATATTGCTGGGGACCCGAGGATGTGCCTTTTCAAGGTTTGAAATTAATCGGACAAGTAGTTACCGAGCTATGTCCAAAAACGATTCAACCAATCAGAGAGCAGCGAGCTATCACGTGTGCCGAACGTGGCGAACAGACTCTGCCTCGGACGGCACATTTGAGAGCGTATTCATTTATTTCACGTTGGCAAACTATGTTGGCGTTAAACTATGTTTTAAAACTAATTAAAACTACTTTGCGATTCATCGTAACTGCGATTCGTAACTGCCGTTCGCTTTGGCTTTGCGAATGGACCAAACCATTTCATGTAAATAGAGGGGGGGGGGGATTGTCACCGTACTCGCAAGCCGTTCGCTTTGGACCAAACCATTTCATGTAAATAGAGGGGGGGGGATATAATTTTAGATATAGATATAGTACGGGCATGCCCTAGTATATACAGTATATGTAAATAAATAAATAAATACAAAACATATATATATGTATATACACACACATATATACATTTGTATATACTAGGGCATGCCCGTACTATATATAAGCTAGGACGTGCCCGTACGTGGGTGCCCGTTCCTTGCCAAAAAAAAAAAAAAAAAAAAATTTGTGTAGGGGTGTGTGTGTGTAAACATCCTAGGGCGTGCCCGTACGTGGGTGCAAAAAAACATGCGTGCAAACAACAACAACAAAAAAAAACTTTGAAACCACGTGGCAGTAACGACCACAGAACCCCTCCCCTCTATTTACATGAATGGTTTGGTCCATTCGCAACGACCACAGAACCCCCCCCCCCTCTATTTACATGCAATGGTTTGGTCCATTCGCAACGCCAAAGCGAACGGCGAACGGCTAAATCGCCATAGCTCGGTAAGTACTTGTCCGATTAATTTCAAACCTTGAAAAGGCACATCCTCGGGTCCCCAGCAATATACCTGGCAAGTTTCAAGTATATCGGACCGGTAGTTGTCGAGAAACAGCGGTCACAGACAAACATACACACATACAAACACACATACAAACACACATACAAACACACATACACACATACACACAGAGATTAATGGAATTATAGATAGATATACATATATACTGTATATACACACCAACACACACACACACACACATACACACACACACACACACACACACTCATGTACAGTATTGATATAACATGGCCTCTGACTTAATTCGATATACAGTACTGTATTGGCACATTTATACATTAAACTTCTTCTAAAATATACTTCATATCAGGAGGGATCAGCTGATAAAAAGAATGCCAATGAAAACCCTGTTGCAATTTTGACTAATCTAAATCAAGACCCTCAATTCATAATGATAATTTCCTATTTTACTGCACGCAGAATCAAGTTATCCAAAATAAATTGTGAAAATGCCACTTGGTTTGCCACATAAACACTACTTTGAGTCATAAGGAGGAGGATGAAAGCATCCATGGTCTAATGGGAATGGCATGACTTCAAGATCCATAATTCTCTGGCATAATTCATCAATGAGAAACAAAATAAGAACATTTGTGAATTCAATGATCTCACCTGAGATTTACCAAACACAATGTTTGAATAAAAATAGAAATGAGTGCAAACTCATCAACTTGTAGTTGATCCCACACAGTTTATATACATAGAGTCTAGAACGAAAGAGAATAATTCGTTTTTCGTTGTTTATAATGGATCAACTGAGACTCTGATGAAACAAGGTACATTTTCACAATCAAAGCAGACTCTACATCAATTCACTCCTGTATTTGGATATTTTTACAATCGAGTGTTCTTAAGAGATTCAAGCACAGAAATCAACAAATCAGGAGACGACGATGGTTCATGAGTGAGCGGTATTCTTCGGTTCGATTTCGAAAATTCGGTTCGATTCCGCCAACTTTGAAAATTTGACCTTTGTGACCTTGAAATGTCAAAACGAAGGTTACTGACCTTGAAATGAGATAGAAAATAATGTATAATCAGTTATGAGGTTAGTTAGCTACACAATACCGAAAATTTGGTTCGATTCCGACAACTTTTTAAATTTGACCTTTGTGACCTTCAAAGGTCAAAGGTCGAAGATTCTGAAATTTGTTGGAAAACTTGTATTTCATGATGTATGTGATAATATAAGATCATGTACGACATTTCACCCTATCAGGAAGCGAACAATGTAATAAAACCATCAAAAATTAACTTTTCTAAATTTCGTGACCTTGTGACCTTGACCTTGGGGCGAAAATGAAAAATCGAGCTCCGTGGGGCTAGACACATGACATTGGCCTAACCAAATATCGAAACCCCTGTCAGATTCCACCAAACCCCTCGGAGAAGATGTCGCCTGAACTCGATTACCCCCGAAAAAGACATCTTTTTCGGGTGTCGCTCCGCCCTCAATGGGCGCAATACACCCACTCTAGGCAGGACACAACTAGATCATGATATCAACTTCCCACCCAAGTTTCGTCAAGATGGGATGATATCATCGGGTAGTTATGCTGCGGACAGACAGACAGACACACAGACAGACACCCATGACGAATATAGTGGTCACTCTGTTTGATAACTCGTGAACCAATAATGTTAAATTAATTAAAAGAAAAATAATGAACACCACTCACCTCTTGAGTCCCTTCACCTTCCAAGGGCAATGATTGGCGTGATATCTCAACATCATCCACCCGATGAACTTTCACAAATGTGCATACCGGAAATTCTGGTTTCACTTTGTCAGGGCGATCATGGTCTTCATCAACACTCACCTCTTGAGTCCCTTCACCTTCCAAGGGCAATGATTGGCGTGATATCTCAGCATCATCCACCCGATGAACTTTCACAGATGTGCATACCGGAAATTCTGGTATCACTTTGTCAGGGCGATCATGGTCTTCATCAACACTCAAGTCATTCTTGCTGTCCGGAGAAACAGATGTTTCCTCTGGCAAGATGGCTGTCGGCCCGACCACTGCCTCATTTGTGGCAGTAACGCTTTTGTCTGTTTGCACATCATTGCTAAATGTTTTTGCCTCCACCATTCCCTCATTTCTAACATCAGAAGCTGCTTTCAGTGGTTCTTCTACTGGCAAATCATCCTGATTGTCAATTTTCCTTTGATGCAGCAACATGGTTGATCGCTGCTTTGGAACCTCAGCCGGAGTAACCACCTCAACCGTTTCTGTTCTTGCGTGCTCTTGCTCTCCTCTTGATGGTTCCTTTCTCAACACATCGTCGTTTTCTGATGCACCTGGCAACTTATCAGGTGACGTTTGGTCAGCATGAACCGGTTTTACGTCATTCGAGGATTGGAGTTGTGCTAGTGCAGGAAAGCTTGCATCACCAGCTAATGACCAACGGTTCCGCATCGACCCGGGGGAAACGGGACTGTCTATCTTTGCCCACTTCACCGGATGTGCATCGTGTTGCAACTTAAAAGGCCTCGGACACTCAAGACTGTATTGCCGCACCCTTTTAGGAAACGATGCGAATGTAGGACTCGTTGGCTGCTCTGAAGTAACATTGTAACTTGGAGAAGATGAGTCACATGCTTCGAGTTGTTCAGCAACTGTTTCCCGCTGGGCTGCCTCACCCATCTTTGCCCTGACAGTGATTGGTTGGTTTGCGGAAGTGAATTTGAATATACTAGCATTTGTTTGAACCAGATCAAGCATCTGGGACGGATGCTCAACATTACTCCTTCCAGCTTCATCCTTACTTGAAAGACTATTTGCCCCATTTTCTGGTGACACAGGCAAATGACTGGACGTTGTATGCAAACTGGTTGGCCTATGCGAGATTGTCTTTGAAACGGACTCTGCGCTGGTATCGACATCTTTCTTTTGAGTCGACACATCGGAGGTTTCAAAAAATTTCCTTGTGTCGATAAACCTGTCCTCCAGAAGGGACGGAGCAATGTGAGCCTCAGCAGGAACGTTTACACGTGCTCCTGAATGAGATGCCTCGAGGATAATGCTCGATCGACATGAGGGTGCCCAGGGTTTGGGAGCCAGTACTGGCCTCCTTGTTTGACCTCTTTCATCCATTAAAAACATACTTTTGATGCGGCGGACATGAGAGCCATAATTCTTTTCAGCATCGCAATCGTTTATCTTTTCTGACCTTCGAAGCACAACTGTTTCTGCTCCACCAGCAGCTTCACCTTGATCTTTTCCTTCTATCATCATGTGCTCCAGTTTTCACATAAACTTTCTGTGTGAAACAATGCTGTGAGACACAAGGGCAGGGGAACAGGGAATAAAAAATGTATTTCCTTTAAAGCTTCTTTGCTACTAATACTATGTCATTTCATTTAATCTCTCACCTGGATGTGAGTAGATTCACATTTTTAAATGCAAAAAAAAAAATTACAATTTATTTAAACTTGATAGTAATCACCAACAAATACCACCCGTCACTTTGCTGATGGGAATAACAAGAGAGGGGAAGAGGGGAATAGGGGGAGAGAGAGGGGGAGAGAGAGAGAGGGAGAGGGAGGGGGAGAGGGAGAGAGAGAGAGAGAGTAGGAGGAGAGAGGGGAGAGCGAGAGAGAAGGGAGGAGGAGAGAGGGGAAAGAGAGAGAGAGAAGGGAGGAGGAGAGACGGGAAAGAGAGAGAGAGAGAGAAGGGAGGAGGAGAGAGGGGAGAGAGAGAGAGAAGGTATGAGGAGAGAGGGTAGGTAGGAAGAGAGAGGGGAACGAGAGAGAGAGAGAGAAGTTAAGAGGGGAGAGAGAGAGAAGGTAGGAGGAGAGAGGATAGAGAGAGAGAGGGGAAAGAGAGAGAGAAGGTAGGAGGAGAGAGGGGAAAGAGAGAGAGAAGGTAGGAGGAGAGAGGGGAGAGAGAGATAGAAGGTAGGAGGAGAGAGGGGAAAGAGAGAGAGAGAAGGTAGGAGGAGAGAGGGTAGAGAGAGAAAGAGAGAGAAGGTAGGAGGAGAGAGGGTAGAGAGAGAGAGAAGGTAGGAGGAGAGAGGGTAGAGAGAGAAAAGGTAGGAGGAGAGAGGGGAGAGAAAGAGAGAGAGAAGGTAGGAGGAGAGAGGGGATATAGAGAGAGAGAAGGTAGGAGAGAGGGGAAAGAGAGAGAGAAGGTAGGAGGAGAGAGGGTAGAGAGAGAGAAGGTAGGAGGAGAGAGGGTAGAGAGAGAGAAGGTAGGAAGAGAGACAGGAGAGAGAGAAGAGGAGGAGTGAGGATGGGAGGGTGGGGAGCTCTGAAGGCGTAGAGCATGAAAGCAACGGTACATGGCAATGCTGGGTCCCTGCTCCCATCCCTACCCCTCCCTTTTTCCACCCTTATCCCTCCTTCCATCCTCCCACCCACCTCTTGTCACTCCCTCCTCTCACCTCCACCCCTTTCCATCTCTATTTCCACCCCACCCCCTCCCTCTGGACTCCCACCCACCCATTTCCCTCCCCCCCTCCACCCCCGCCCTCTGGACTCCCACCCACCCCTTTCCCTTCCTCCTTCCACCCCCTCCTTCTGGATTACCACCCACCCCTTTTCCACCAGCTCCGATCCTCAAATTAGAAGACATATTTCGATTATATACCTTAATTAGACCATGAGAGGTCATCGTTGAAAATCACATCATATAATGCATAAAATCACTGCAAGCTCCTAATTTGAAAACAATAGCATCTACCAAAGTGATGTATACAGTGCTTCATAGGTATGAAGATCAGACATTTGATGATGTGTGAGGAAAGTGGAAAAATAAATTTTGAGCGTTTAATCATGCGGAAACCATTACAGCCTGTTCCGAGGTGTAATTTTTGAGCAGGCTTGAGTTATATCTTCAAAAGGGGTGTTTAAATTTACTCAACCACCCAGTTTTCATTCATGCACTCCCCTTTAGTTCCCTCAATATGCATGCACAGTTTCGGGGTGTGAGGTTTAATGGTTTTGGAGTTATGGATGAGACACACACACTAACTGACTGACACGCATTCTCTTTTATTTTTAGCCCCCGTTGGACTTTGTCCCAAATGGGGGCTTATGTCCGTGAATCCGTGCCTCCGCAACCATATATTGGATAAGTATTGACCGATAATGTTCATACTTGGTGAAAAGACAACACATGACGGTACACATATGCACATCATTTTGTTTTGCGATGCAATCAAGGATGGCCAACTGGCGGCCATTTTAGTTGTAAAAACCCCGATGTTGAACACATCCTCGACCATTTCTCTGACATGCATTTACCGATGTTGTTCAAAAACTTGGCACACAGATAATGAATTATGGCTTACATATGCACATCATTTTCTTTCAAGACCAGATCCAGGATGGCCGACTGGCGGACATTGTGTTACTTAAACGTGCTATCAACTATTTCTCGAACATGCATGGACCGATTTTGTTCAAACTTAGCAAAAGCACAGTACATGACGGCATACATGTGCATCTCACTTTATTTTATGATCTGATCAAAGATGTCTGACTGGAAGACTGGCGGCCATTTTAGTTGTAAAGAACCCGATATTGATCACGTCCTCAACCATTCCTCGGACATGCATTTACCGATCTTGTTCAAACTTGGCAGACAGAAAATGAATGTTGGCTCACATATGCAGAATATTTTGTTTTGTAGTTCGACCAAAGATGGCCGACTGACGGCCTTGAACTCCGTACAGCAAAATTACTAAAACCACGGGGGCTATGACATTTTATGTCTTTTTCTTCTTGTTAAAGATATATTCAATGCATGTGTGCTCAATGTATGTGCTAGCAACTTAATGAGTAATTTGCATGCAAGATAATGTTGCACTTATTTTCTACCTGGGAGTGTAAATTATGGTGCTCATACAAATTCGTCAAGGGGTATTTATACGCCACAAAGGCTATAAAAGCAGGCGAATCTATGACTAAGTGTAGTATATGGAGGTAAAACAAAACAGGTGCATCAAGGTTAGTGTGGGAGACCAAGGAGTCTGGAACCCACGTTCCATTCGTTTTCCAGGAAAACTATAACTCATCATATCTCGCTTAGTTGATTATACAGTACTTTCATTTTAAAATCGTTAACCACAGAAATTTTTGAAATATTTTTAGCCAGACATATAATTATCACAATACACTTAAGGTGCCTGCCTTTCTCAACAGTTGTTGTTGGACAAATGCAACTCCACCCCAAACCCCTCCCTCACCCCAATCTATCCTACTTCGTTCTCGAAATCTTGGATCTACCTCTTAATCCGCGATACAAAACTTCGGATTTCAAAACTTTCAATCAACATAGCACTTCTCCATTACGTCTCTTGTAGTTTCGTCATTGCTCCTTCGGACAAACATTTCCTACAACATGGGAAATGTTATCCGTTAGTAAAAACAGAAGGGCGTGCAATAATCGCAGAGATAAGGTAAACAAAACAAATCTGTTCTCACAATGTTCTGTATACATTCGGTTTCATTTTGGGTGCATTAGCTACATACCCAGTGCCCGACGCTGTGATCACGTGAAAACAGCTCTTATAGATTTATATGGTTATAAGTTTGCTTTGTAAAGTGACCCATAATTGTTTTCACCCTCGCAATCTTTAAGAACCCAGGTAAAGGAAACCAATTCATGCCTCTATTGTGTAGCATTGCACAAAAGGAAATGAGGGTGCTTACAGGAATACTCCATTGAAGCACATCAACACAATACAAGTAAGCAGTACAAAATGCCAACAGGGGCAACTTGCTTTGATTTGGTAACTGACTTTGATGATATTATTTAGAGAATAATATATGATACAATTTGGGAATGTTATGAAAATTAATGAGAAAACTAGTTTGACCCATTTACGATTCCTGCTACTCATATAACGGGTTTACGCAAGTGCGTGTCCTCCGATACACGGAGTGCTATAACATCACACTAGTCTCTGCTGAATGGCAGGGCAAGTGCTTAATGTAAGTATATTGTTCATATAACTTTTTTATCATCACTTGTAAATTGTCCAGAGCAGATTTTACACTGTATGTTTTTTTAATAGATTCTTGCTCGTGTATAAAATTGTTACTCTGCGCTCGCGAAGCGAAAAGCAGGGTAAGGCATTCAGGTGCGTACATACGTGTGGCGTGTCTGCATTTTAAAAATTCATTTCCTTTGCAACTGTTGGTCCGGTGGACACAAAATTTTACCATAGGAGTGCCTCTGCCTGTATTTTTTATTTATTCATAAGTATGACGTCATAGGTCACGTGGTGCAGGCGCCATCTTGGAAAAACCGAAAAACATTGCACCTCTACATCTCCAAAACCACTCCATGGAAAAAATTGAAACGTGGCTCATTGTAAAGAACTCCATATGGGGAACAGGTGTGTTAACAATGACGTCATTGGTGCCATAATTATGGGTAAGTATTCTATGAATACCATCTGGTTACCCTGCGCTCACGAAGCGAAAAGCGGGGTTAAGCATTCAGGTGCGTACGTGTGCCGTATGCCATGTCTGCATTTTAAAAAATCATTTTCTCGGTAACCGTTGGTCCAATCGACATGCAATTTTCACCATAGGAGGGCCTCCTCCTGTAGAATATTTTAATGATTAATATGACATCATAGGTCACGTGGTACAGGCGCCATCTTGGAAAAACTTCGCACCTCTATATCTCCGAAACCGCTCCATGGAAAAAATTGAAACATGGCTCATTGTGAAGTACTCCCCTTGTGGAATTAGATATATGAATGATGACGTCATCAGTGCCTTCGTTATGACGTCATAATTCGCCAAGTACAACACTTAACAGAACATTGTGAATTTTTTTTTCCAGCAACTTTTGGTCTGATGGCCACGAAATTTTCACCATAGGAGCGCCGCCTCCTGTAGAATATTTTAATGATAATCATGACATCGTAGGTCATGTGGTACAGGCGCCATCTTGGAAAAACCGAAAAATGTTGCACCTCTATATCTCCAAAACCGCTGCATGGAAAAAATTGAAACATGGCTCATTGTCAAGTACTCCCCTTGGGGAATTAGATATATGAATGATGATGTCATCAGTGCCTTCGTTATGACGTCATAATTCGACAAGTACAACACTTAACAGAACATTGTGAATTTTTTTTTCAGCAACTGTTGGTCTGATGGCCACGAAATTTTCACCAAGGAATGCCTCTTCCTGTAGAATATTTTAATGATAATCGTGACATCGTAGGTCATGTGGTACAGGCGCCATCTTGGAAAAACCGAAAAATGTTGCACCTCTATATCTCCAAAACCGCTACATGGAAAAAATTTAAACATGGCTCATTGTAAAGAACTCCTTTTCGGGAATAGGTGTTGTTAACGATGACGTCACTGGTGCCATAATTATGACGTCATAATTTGACAAGGACAACGCGTAGTCTGATCAGTTTGAAATGTATTGGGCGTGATCTATGCAACAATTATATTAGAGAATATAAATTTATGATGTCATCGCTCACGTGGTCTGGCAGCCATATTGGATCAAACCAAAAAAATGTTCAAAAACAGAAGAGTTGGCTCACACCAAGTTGACTGCGCAGGGTAAATATTCTATGAATACCATCTAGTTGTTAAGGCAATGCTTTGAGTAACAGTCAGATGGAATTACAGAATTCCTCATTTTCAAAGCTGCACTCATTTCATCCTAACTTTCGATACATGTTGGCATGTAATATTTTCAGTGAACTCATATTTTTCATAGAGGCTCTACAGCTAAAGCTTCAAAACATAAAAGTACTGTGGGAATTACCAACTGGAAGTTGAGAAAGAAAGCCGTGCGAAATGCTGTGAGAAGCGAAGTAAAGCTGAAATTTCGGGGGCCCCTTGGTTGACCGAAAAAGGGTTACTCAGACTTCCTGTCTTGCTCCAACGAAGTGTAAATGCCTCAAACGTCAGCTTTATTTGCTTCCCATGGCATTACGCACACCTTTGCAAACCTTTAATCGACAAAACTTGTCAATTCAGTTGTCCGCAAATACGGAGCCGCACTAGCCTTGGCAAAGCAATTCCTCTACAGAAAGTATTGCACTCTGAATAAGGATTGTCAATGCGGTATTCAACCCAATATGAGGAATTTGGAGTGTAAATGGTGAAAGAGAGCACACATACTACTCTTTCAAAAAATATTCTGGAACATTAAACACCAAAAGGTGGAAACAAACTGATAGAAAAAGTCATTTCGATATTTCCCCCAAAGGATATAATGCATTCGGATGCTGTGTGCTCCTGATTATGAAATATCAGGATGAAGTATTAACCAGGCCTGAAGTCCAGTCCTAATCGAATTGAGACCTATAAACTAACAGCTCTCTGTTAAAGAGAACACTCGATATTAAATTGCGGGTATTTAACACCTCGGATATTTAATTTCAAAGTAGAGATGGAAATCGGCAGATGCAAGGATAGGAAGCTAGACAGAGGATAGGACCTTGAAAAATACCAGACATAACGAGCGACTTTTACGACCTCCGGACACTGGAAGGCCTTGGGTTAGGAATGTGCTGTTCTTCCAAAATGTTATGGTGACATCATGCGTAAAGATGGAAAATCTGCCTTTGATGATGTGGGCATTTCTCAGTGTCACAAGCCTTTTCTCAGCCTAAACCTTATGTCTTGGGTGGAGGCATTAGACCAAATGTTTTCCATATTCGCCAACAAAGAGCAAAAATATTCAAAACTAATATTTGTGGAGCTTTGATCCTTAACCGGCTTCCCCTATAATATTGAGGGAGTAAACTATATCACAAGTGTGGCAACGATGTTACGCGTGTTATATGAGCAAGTTATTTTTGCTTTTTCTTATCTTCCACTTGAAGCCCCAAAAGTTTATTTTCGGTTTTGAAACTGAGAAATATTGATGATATCTTTCTCCTGGGAAGTGCCTCATGTGAATGCGCCAATAAACTGCACTGGCACATGTGTGGAAATGCCAGGAGGGTTTTTTGTATTCAGAATTGAGGCTTTTGTAAAAGCCCGAACATATAATGGACCAGGACCTAACATAATGAAAAGAAGAGTGAAAATTAGGAGGGAAAAGGAGGGGAGAGGAGGACGAGGACATAGGGGTGAACAAACGAGATACAGTTGCAAATGCTCTATTAAATAGGTGGAAGGGGAAAACCCGGGGAAGAAGTATAAATGGAACAAAATATTTTTTTAAACCAAAAGGAGGGTAGGGAGTTGGGGGAAAACCCAATAATGTGGAATTATGAAAAGGGTGGACTTGGGAGGGGTTAACGATGCTAGTAAGGATCATAGATAGGTGTGGATGGGAGATGACCTGAGGTGGTGGTGAACCCAAGCTCAAGCTCTGAAGGAAAGAGTGGGATTGGAGAAGCTGAGGAAGTTGTTCCATAAGTGAACGAAAAGAGGAACGAATGAGTGGAGGTGAGCAGTGAACCTGGTTGCAGGTAGACCATGTGCACCCTGAAGAAACCTGGGTAGGTACGGGGGACAGAGCAAAGAAGGGGCAGAGGGTGTAAGACCAGAAAGGGTGCAGTCGAAGACAGCCAGACCACAGACCTTTCTAATATGTGAAAGTAATAGGGCCAGACTCTTAGCTTCTCATGGGAATTACAAATTATTTTGAAGGCCTTGGTTTCCATGACATCAACCCGGCCAAGGTGTGAAGCAAGGGTGCCAGCCCAAAGAGGAGAGCGGTACTCCATCAAGCTGCAGATGAAGGCCTTGCAAGTAGATACAAGTTCAGATTGGTTACAATGTGAATATGCAGTGTGAATGGTGGGACATCCTGCAAACCTATGTTTACAGTGTGTATGGTGAAATATCCCATGAAGCTATATTTACAGTGTGAATGGTGGAATATCCCGTGAAGCTATATTTACAGTGTGAATGGTGGAATATCCCGCGAAGCTATGTTTACAGTGCGATTGGTGGGATGTCCCACAGAGCTATGTCACAGTGTGAATGGTGGGATATCCCATGAAGCTATGTTTACAGTGTGAATGGTGGAATATCCCGCGAAGCTATATTTACAGTGTGAATGGTGGAATATCCCGCAAAGCTATGTTTACAGTGTGAATGGTGGGATATCCCATGAAGCTATGTTTACAGTGTGAATGGTGGGATATCTTGTGAAGCTATGTTTACAGTGTGATTGGTGGGACATCCTGCAAAGCTATGTCACAGTGTGAATGGTGGGACATCCTGCGAAGCTATGTTTACAGTTTGATTGGTGGGACATCCTGCAAAGCTATGTTTACAGTGTGAATGGTGGGATATCTCGCAAAGCTATGTCGCAGTGTGAATGGTGGGACATCCCGCAAAGCTATGTTTACAGTGTGATTGGTGGGACATCCTGCAAAGCTATGTTTACAGTGTGAATGGTGGGATATCTTGCAAAGCTATGTCACAGTGTGAATGGTGGGACATCCCGCAAAGCTATGTTTACAGTGTGATTGGTGGGACATCCTGCAAAGCTATATTTACAGTGTGAATGGTGGGATATTTCGCAAAGTTATGTCGCAGTGTGAATGGTGGGACATCCCGCAAAGCTATGTTTACAGTGTAAATGTTAGGCCATCCCGTGATGCTATGTTCACAGTGTGAATGCGGGACAACCCAGGAAGCTCACCTTTATAGTGTAGCTGAACTATTTTTATGTGGCCACAAAAAGCCATAAAAACGCAACACTCAGGGCCACGAATGTAGAAGCAGGTCATGCTGGCGGTTTGTGTAAGACATGTTTTTTTGCGTACATCCAGTTAATTTGTGCGTGGCTGGTGGAAGATGTTTTGGAACTGTCATGCTCGTGGCTCGTGGAATTTTTTTTGTGCCCACAAAACACCGCGAATACATGGGACACAGTGAATATAGAAGCAGGTCACAATTTATCCACTGCGAATATGTAGCACCCATGAATGTTGGGAATGCAAATGTTGGTTTCTGACTATATTTAATCAAAGTCTGCAGAGAACGAAGAGGCTGCTGCCTGCATATCTCAGGGATGATGCAGCATAGGGTGGAGTCATCAACAAAAAGAGAAAAGGCTTACCGAGAGAGTCAGACAGATTGTTGTGGAAGATTAGGAATAGGATTGGGCCCAATACACTGCCTTGGGGCACTCCAGGATTGACAGGGAAATTAGATTGCAAGCCTCAATTGTCACATGCTGACAATGACAGTAGAGTATGTTGGTAAGCCATGAAAGGAAGTGGATTTTACCTTTGGTTGTCATAAGCAGAGTGTTTGGAGTGCAAAGCAGGGTGCCAAACCGTATGAAATTCTCGAGGTATGTCAAGAGAGACAGCCCTTATCGCTTGTCTGAGATTGAGGGCCTCAGTCTATTGTTGGGAGAGCAAAAGCAGGATGTCCAGTGGAGACTAACCAAGTCTGAATCCAAATTGAAGTTCTGAGATCAGGCCATTGGAGAAAAGGAAGAAGGAGGACGGTACAACACACAGACTGAGGTGGAGTGGAGGGGAGGTCACGGCCAAAGGTAGTCCTGTGGGTTTTGAGGTGTGATTAGCAGTACAGAGACAGTGAGAAATTGCGTTCTTGATGTAAACTGCAACTCTGCCACTGGGACAGGATTCAAGTTTGTCAAACTGGAGGAGACAACAGCCAGGGATAGACACAAGGGAACCAAGAACATCCAGTAGGAGTAATGATTATGTTATGCAGATAATGTCCGGTTTATCAAAAGTTGTCTGGATTGAGAGACCTGTCACATTGGAGTGGAGTCCTCAGCGGTTGGAGTTCCATACAGTTAGGGACACGGGAGATATGCTGTTGGCATGGTGCAGGAATGGGGAGAGGGTTGGGGGGGAATGGATGTAAGGTGGGCAATTGGGAAGCTACAAGGGTGCAGAACGATGGGGAATATTGAGGAGGGTGGGGGGGGGGGGGGAGGAAAAACAGGGAGAGAGGGTGCATGCATGACATCTCCATATCTCTCTCTCAATATATCTCTCTCTCCATATATCTCTCTCCATATATCTCTCTCTCCAAATATCTCTCTCTCCAAATATCTCTCTCTCTCTCCATATATCTCTCTCCATATATCTGGTGGCGTCTGGTCAAATCTGTTTCTGGTGTTTGTTCCCCCTCCATCCCCTCCCTCACCTCAAACGGCCACACGGCTGATTCCGCACGTGAAAAAGCTGAATGCCTCAACTCTGTGTTTGCCTCTAAATCTTGTGTCCCAAACCCATCCCTCTCTGTACCCACCATACCCAGTCGTACCCAGCTGCTCCTGGACTCTGTGTCCTTTCCTCCTGACAAGGTGGAAAAGTTTCTGTCAACCCTCGACTCGGATTCTGCAACTGGACCTGACGGCATCAGCCCACGGGTCCTAAAATCCTGTTCTTCCGCTCTTTCACTCCCTCTCTCTGTTCTCTTCACCCTCTCTTTTGCTCAAGGTCATCTTCCATCTGCTTGGAAATCTGCCAACATCACCGCTTTGCACAAAAAAGGTGCAAAAACAGATCCCAGCAACTACAGACCAATCAGCCTTCTCCCAATTATCAGCAAAGTCATGGAATCCATCATTGCTTCAGATATGAAATCTTTCCTCTTCTCCAATGGCTTGATCTCTGATCATCAATTTGGTTTCAGACCTGGACACTCTACTCTGGGCATGCTGCTTCTGCTTCCTCAACAATGGATGGAGGTCCTCAATGCCAAACAGGAAATTAGAGCAGTCTCCCTTGACATATCACGTGCCTTTGATACGGTCTGGCACCCCGCTCTGCTCACCAAACTCTCCTCTTTTGGTATCCATGGAAATCTCCACGCATGGCTGGCGGACTTCCTCTCTAGTCGTAGTCAACGTGTGGCCCTGAATGGGTTTCTCTCATCTCCTCTTCCTGTTCAGGCTGGAGTTCCACAAGGCAGTGTTCTGGGCCCTGTGCTTTTTCTGGTCTTCATCAATGATCTCTCTGACTCTCTTTAAAATCTTCTGTATTTCTTTGCTGATGACTCTACTCTCTGTCGCTCCATTCTTCATCCCTCAGATCGGCAGTCTGCAGCCTCCTCACTCTCTGCAGACCTGGACAAAATCACAGACTGGGCAAACAAGTGGAACATGTCTTTCAATCCTGACAAATCTCACACTCTTACGATGTCTCTCCGAAAAGACCGACTGGACAACCCTCCCATCCACTTTCTGAATAATCCTCTCCAAGAAGTTCTGTCACTCAAGCTTTTGGGTCTCACTATCTGCCATGATCTTTCCTGGGAAAACCACATTTCAAATCTGGCCTCCAAAGCCAGTCGCCGAATGGGCAACCTCCGTCGTGCGAAGTCCTTCCTTGGCACACCTGAGCTCCTCACCACATACAAGGCTTTCATCCGCAGCTCAATGGAATACTGCTCTCCCCTCTGGGCTGGTGCTCCTGCCTCACACCTAGCTCGTCTTCACGCTGTTGAAACCAAAGCATTCAGAATCATTGGAATCTCCCGCGATGAAGCGAACTCCAAGGGCCTTTCACTTACTCACCGCAGGCAGGTTGGTGGTCTTTCCGTCATCTACCGACTCCTCTCTGGCCTTGCCCCCCCAGCTCTCTCTGGGCTCTGTCCCGCAAATATTCCTACAGGTCGCACAAGATCTGCCTGCAACCCTCTTATGGTCAAACTTCCAAAATCAAGACTCTCTGCTCACATTCACTCCTTCATTCCTCTTTTCTCCCGCCTCTGGAACAAACTCCCTCACTCTCTTCCATCCCACTCCACCCTCCAGGTCTTTAAAACAGCTGTTCACCACCATCTCTTATCTTCCCCCATCCAAAACCTTGATCTTTTCTACTCCCGCTAATTTCACCCCAATTCCACTTTTTTGAAATACCAACTTCTGTCCTGGAAGTCCTTGGTGTCCTTGTGTTTTATACTTCTCCCTCCCCCCCCCCCCCTTCCCACGCCTCCTCCCCCCAAGCCCTCTCCCTTCCACACATCTCCCTGCTCTCAAATGTCTCCCAAGTGTGCTTCCCCTTCTCTCCCCATCTTGTTTTCCACTCCCTCTTTTTATATATTTTGTTTGTCTGGTTGATTTGTTTGTGAAGTAAATGTTAGCTCTTTCACGAGCCTCGATTCAGTTTACAAAAAAAACAAAAAAAAACAAAAAACAAACCTCTCTCTCCAAATATCTCTCTCTCTCTCTCCATATATCTCTCTCTCTCCATATATCTCTCTCTCTCTCCATATATCTGTCTCTCTCCATATATCTCTCTCTCTCTCTCCATATATCTCTCTCTCTCTCCATATATCTCTCTCTCTCTCCATATATCTCTCTCTCTCTCCATATATCTCTCTCTCTCTCCATATATCTCTCTCTCTCTCCATATATCTCTCTCTCTCTCCATATATCTCTCTCTCTCTCCATATATCTCTCTCTCTCTCCATATATCTCTCTCTCTCTCCATATATCTCTCTCTCTCCATATATCTGTCTCTCTCCATATATCTCTCTCTCTCTCCATATATCTCTCTCTCTCTCCATATATCTCTCTCTCTCTCCATATATCTCTCTCTCTCTCCATATATCTCTCTCTCTCCATATATCTCTCTCTCTCCATATATCTCTCTCTCTCCATATATCTCTCTCTCTCTCTCTCCATATATCTCTCTCTCTCTCTCCATATATCTCTCTCTCTCCATATATCTCTCTCTCTCCATATATCTCTCTCTCTCCATATATCTCTCTCTCTCTCTCCATATATCTCTCTCTCTCTCTCCATATATCTCTCTCTCTCTCTCTCCATATATCTCTCTCTCCATATATCTCTCTCTCTCCATATATCTCTCTCTCTCCATATATATCTCTCTCTCCATATATCTCTCTCTCTCCATATGTCTCTCTCTCCATATATCTCTCTCTCTCCATATATCTCTCTCTCTCCATATATCTCTCTCTCTCCATATATCTCTCTCTCTCCATATATCTCTCTCTCTCCATATATCTCTCTCTCTCTCCATATATCTCTCTCTCTCCATATATCTCTCTCTCTCCATGTATCTCTCTCTCTCCATATATATCTCTCTCTCCATATATCTCTCTCTCTCCATATATATCTCTCTCTCCATATATCTCTCTCTCTCCATATATATCTCTCTCTCCATATATCTCTCTCTCTCCATATATCTCTCTCTCCATATATCTCTCTATCTCTCCATATATCTCTCTCTCTCTCTCCATATATCTCTCTCTCTCTCTCTCTCCATATATCTCTCTCTCTCTCTCTCCATATATCTCTCTCTCTCCATATATCTCTCTCTCTCCATGTATCTCTCTCTCTCCATATATCTCTCTCTCTCCATATATCTCTCTCTCCATATATCTCTCTCTCCATATATCTCTCTCTCTCTCTCTCTCTCTCCATATATCTCTCTCTCTCCATATATCTCTCTCTCTCCATATATCTCTCTCTCTCTCCATATATATCTCTCTCTCCATATATCTCTCTCTCTCCATATATCTCTCTCTCTCTCCATATATCTCTCTCTCTCTCCATATATATCTCTCTCTCCATATATCTCTCTCTCTCTCCATATATCTCTCCCTCTCTCCATATATCTCTCTCTCTCTCCATATATCTCTCTCTCTCTCCATATATCTCTCTCTCTCCATATATCTCTCTCTCTCCATATATATCTCTCTCTCTCCAAATATCTCTCTCTCTCCAAATATCTCTCTCTCTCTCTCTCCATATATCTCTCTCTCTCCATATATCTCTCTCTCTCCATATATATCTCTCTCCATATATCTCTCTCTCTCTCCATATATCTCTCTCTCTCTCCCTATATCTCTCTCTCTCTCCATATATCTCTCTCTCTCTCCCTATATCTCTCTCTCTCTCCCTATATCTCTCTCTCTCTCCATATATCTCTCTCTCTCCATATATCTCTCTCTCTCTCTCTCCATATCTCTCTCTCTCTCCATATCTCTCTCTCTCTCCATATATCTCTCTCTCTCCATATATCTCTCTCTCCATATATCTCTCTCTCCATATATATCTCTCTCTCCATATATCTCTCTCTCTCTCCATATATCTCTCTCTCTCCATATATCTCTCTCTCTCCATATATCTCTCTCTCTCCATATATATCTCTCTCTCCATATATCTCTCTCTCCATATATATCTCTCTCTCCATATATCTCTCTCTCTCCATAGCTCTCTCTCCATCACTCTCTCCATAGCTCTCTCCATCTCACTCTCTCCATAGCTCTCTCCATCTCTCTCTCCATCTCTCTCCATCACTCTCTCTCCATCACTCTCTCCATAGCTCTCTCCATCTCTCTCTCTCCATAGCTCTCTCCATAGCTCTCTCCATCTCTCTCTCCATCTCTCTCCATAGCTCTCTCCATCTCTCTCCATAGCTCTCTCCAGAGCTCTCTCCATCTCTCTCTCCATCTCTCTCTCCATAGCTCTCTCCATCTCTCTCTCCATAGCTCTCTCCATCTCTCTCTCCATAGCTCTCTCCATAGCTCTCTCCATCTCTCTCTCCATCGCTCTCTCCATAGCTCTCTCCATCTCTCTCTCCATCTCTCTCTCCATATCCCTCTCCATAGCTCTCTCCATCCCTCGCTCACTACTTTCCGAGCATATCTTTACCAAAGCAAGTCATCAGCATGAATCCCACGCTCGTGCATCTCTCTCCATCTCTCTCCATCTCTCTCTCCATCTCTCTCTCCATAGCTCTCTCCATCTCTCTCCATCCCTCGCTCACTACCCTCCGAGCACGTCTTTACCAAAGCAAGTCATCAGCATGAATCCCACGCTCGTGCATCTCTCTCCATCTCTCTCCATCTCTCTCTCCATCTCTCTCTCCATAGCTCTCTCCATCGCTCTCTCCATCACTCTCTCCATCACTCTCCATCTCTCTCTCCATCTCTCTCTCCATCTCTCTCTCCATAGCTCTCTCCAACGCTCTCTCCATCTCTCTCCATCTCTCTCTCCATCGCTCTCTCCATCTCTCTCCATCTCTCTCTCCATCTCTCTCTCTCCATCGCTCTCTCCATCTCTCTCTCCATCTCTCTTTCCATCTCTCTCAGTCTCTCTCTCCATAGCTCTCTCCATAGCTCTCTCCATCTCTCTCCATCTCTCTCTCCATATCTCTCTCTCCATCGCTCTCTCCATCTCCCTCTCCATCGCTCTCTCCATCTCTCTCCAACTCTCTCCATATCTCTCTCCCCATCTCTCTCCATCTCTCTCTCCATCTCTCTCCATCGCTCTCTCCATCTCTCTCCATCTCTCTCCATCTCTCTCCATCTCTCTCCATATCTCTCTCCCCATCTCTCTCCATCTCTCTCCATCGCTCTCCATCCCTCGCTCACTACCCTCCGAGCATATCTTTACCAAAGCAAGTCATCAGCATGAATCCCACGCTCGTGCATCTCTCTCCATCTCTCTCTCCATCTCTCTCCATCCCTCTCTCCATCTCTCTCTCCATCTCTCTCTCCATCCCTCGCTCACTACCCTCCGAGCATATCTTTACCAAAGCAAGTCATCAGCATGAATCCCACGCTCGTGCATCTCTCTCCATCTCTCTCTCCATCTCTCTCCATCTCTCTCCATCCCTCGCTCACTACCCTCCGAGCATATCTTTACCAAAGCAAGTCATCAGCATGAATCCCACGCTCGTGCATCTCTCTCCATCTCTCTCCATCTCTCTCCATCTCTCTCTCCATCTCTCTCCATCCCTCGCTCACTACCCTCCGAGCATATCTTTACCAAAGCAAGTCATCAGCATGAATCCCACGCTCGTGCATCTCTCTCTCCATCTCTCTCCATCTCTCTCTCCATCTCTCTCCATCCCTCGCTCACTACCCTCCGAGCATATCTTTACCAAAGCAAGTCATCAGCATGAATCCCACGCTCGTGCATCTCTCTCCATCTCTCTCTCCATCTCTCTCCATCCCTCGCTCACTACCCTCTGAGCATATCTTTACCAAAGCAAGTCATCAGCATGAATCCCACGCTCGTGCATCTCTCGTGCATCTCTCGTGCATCTCTCGTGCATCTCTCGTGCATCTCTCGTGCATCTCTCGTGCATCTATCTATCTATCTCTCTCTCTCTCTCTCTCTCTCTCTCTCTCTCTCTCTCTCTCTCTCTCTCTCTCTCTCTCTCTCTCTCTCTCTCTCCTCCCCCTCCTCTCTCCCCTCTCTCTCTCCCCTTCTCTCTCTCTCCCCCCCTTTCTTTCCCTTTCTCAATTTTTCACTTAATTTAATCAAACGCTTAATTTGCTCTTGATGTGTTCATAGCTCTTGTGTGAGCATTTCCTTTAAAATTGTTTGTGGTTTCTGTTTGTGTCCTCACCTTTGGTTGGTAAAATTTTTATACTTGCTGGTTTCTTTTGAATATCCTTTGTTCTTTTTTGGTGTGTTTATGATCCTTATACAATGTTTCTTTGAACTCGTTGCTTGGTTTAACACTACTTTGTGGAATGGTTTTATACTTTTATAATAAAAGGATACAAAAGTCAGTCAGTCAATCAGTGTCAGTCTCTCAGTCTCTCAGTCTCTCTCTCTCTCTCTCTCTCTCTCTCTCTCTCTCTCTCTCTCTCTCTCTCTCTCTCTCTCTCTGTCGCCACCTATCGGCTGTCGGTGCGCTGGGTGCGGTGTCATGGCGTCTGTTCGTGTCTTGGCATTGTAGCTCCGTGCTCGTGGTTTGTATCTTTACCCTCCCCTTACCTTACCTTTTCTCACCTTTGTTCCGTCTTTTGTGTGTCACCCTTCCACGTTATCATCCCTCCCCCCCCTCTTGAGAGTGAGAAAGTGAGAGAGCACACATGGTGAGACTGGTAAAGGTTCCCCCTTAGGGCGGTTCCCTCTTCGGGGTTTTTTTTCGCCTCGTGTTACAAATCATAATACTTTTTCCGTTTCTTTTTTCGTAAATATTTTTATTTTTCGTTTGTTTACTGGAGCTTTTTGGCTTCATTAACCCTTTATACATTTATCCTTTGTTTAAACGTGCAAACGATGGCGGATAGCTCTCGTTACACGTCTCTTGAAGCGCTAACCCGGAAGCATGGGTTAGTTTGCTCACCTCTGTCGGGAATCGATGTGGAGGCCATTATCCTTGCGGTCGGAGAGTTAATCGGTTTGGATAATGTAAAAGCGGCTTCTCGCATGAATAAACGCGTGGTAATCTTTGTTTCCACAGTGCCCATGGTTGCTCAAATAGTCGAGCACGGGCTCTTCTTTGCTCCCGACGTGTTTGTTCAGGTATGTCCACTCGACACGCCGGCAGTTCGGATTTCTCTCTCTAACGCTCCTCCGTTCCTTAAGAACAAAGACCTGGTTACTGAACTAAACAAACTTGGTTCTGTCGTCTCTTCAGTTACAATGGTTCCTGTACGAGGAAAAAATAACTGTTTAAAACACGTCATGTCCTTTCGTCGTTTTGTTTATATGATCTTACCGCGTGGTGTAACCTCTTTAAATGCGGTATTGCCTTTCAAGGTCGAAGGTCACACTTATCGGGTCTTTGTCTCCACAGAGTCTCTAGTTTGTTTTGAGTGTGGTCAATATGGTCATTTAAAGGACTCGTGCCCGAAAAAGTCCACAGATAGAGTCACTAGCCTGAATGGTGATGAACAGCAGGGCTATACTGAGATCGTTGTCGATGATGTAAACAATATGGGTGGTGCTGATGCAGACCCCATTGTAGACAAACAGAGAACCAGGAAAAGAACCCTCCCACCTTCTAGCGACCTCAACAAGCCTGATAATAAGGTCTTGGCCGGTCCTCCAACTTTCGCTCAAGTGGTTAGTGAAGGTTATGGTGGAGCGCGACCTCCTCCTCAGCAGTTTCCTCCAGTTGAGGAAATTCCTCAACCTCCCCCGCCTTCAGAATACTCTGAGGGTAATGTGATAAATGCTGAAAATGTATGTGTTGGCCAGACAGCACCTGAGTCTCTCCAGTGTTCTGAGGGTAAACCTCCATGTGAGGTTGAGCCTCCATGTGTGTCCCCTGCTGAAGCTTGTGTTGATTGTGCCACCCCTCCCTCTGTGGGGAGTGGTGAGTGTGTTGGAACTAGTGATCTGTCTGTGGAATCCTCCATTGAGGCAGCTGAGCCTTGTCAAGCTCATGGTCAGCAGGGTGATAGTGCTGAAGTCTCAGATTTTCGTGTCGATGAGCCCGTTGCCTCGGCAATGGACTCTCAATGCAATGATTGTGACTCTGATGGGGGTTCTTCCGTTGCCTCACTGAGTGATGGTGAGGCCGACTTCTCATCGGAGCATGTCTCTGGAGGCTCTGTCCCTCCTGCTGAAATCGTGGATTTCCTACAAAAAACTTACCGTAAAAAGCGCGTGAAAATCTGCGATTTCTTCGTTGATACTCACGCCTTCATTAGTGGGGCTCAGGAAGTTGTACAACAATCTGCGGCCCTTCATATTTCTGATCAATCACTGAAAAGACTGAAGAGGTACCTTGTCACAGCAAGGAAAGAATTAAACCTGTAATGGCTGTGTTGCTGCCTATGTTTCTATGAACATAGCAAGCTTGAACATTAATGGTGGGCGCAGTCAGCTGCGTCGGTCCCAAACTGTGCAATTAGCCAGGAGGGAAAAGATTGATGTACTTTTATTGCAAGAAACTCGTGCCACTGCAGACTGCATGGCTGATTGGCAGCAACAGCTGATTGGCACTTGGTTTTTTAGTAATACAGATTCTGTGAGTGCGGGTATTGCTTTTTTTGTCAGTTCACGTTTGTCTGTCTCCCCCCCCCCCCCCCCCCCCATCTTTAAAGAAATCGTACCAGGCTATCTAGCCTCTGTAGAGCTTGCATACAATCAGCAACGATTTATGTTTGTTAACGTCTATGCTCCAAGCGATAGCACAGATAGAGGAACTTTTTTTAATCAGTCCTTTAATTTCCTGAGACACCTCTCTTCTGATACGTTGTTGTGCTTAGGGGGTGACTTTAACTGTACTGTAAACCCAACTTTAGATAGGAACAGTGCAGAGCCACATCCAGCTTCAAGTAGGCCTCTTTCCAGTATAATTTCGCGGCATGACCTCAACGATGTATGGCGGCAACAACACCCAAACCTGCAGCAATTTAGCTGGTGTCGGGTTTTACTAAATCATCTTTCACTTGCTCGTCTTGATAAATTTTATATTCCTAACTCTGCTGTCAACCTTGTGACATATACGGCTATTGTCCCTTCAGGCTTCTCTGATCATTCTTTGGTAAAACTGTGCTTTTCTTTTCCTCGTTTCAAACGCCGCACCCTGTATTGGTCCTTTAACACCTCACTTCTGAGCGATCCTTTCTTTAAATCATCCTTTGTGGTTTTTTGGGACAAGGTTGTGGATTTCCAACATCGTTTCCTAAATCTCTGTCAGTGGTGGGACTATGCTAAAGCGCAGATCCGTGTTTTCTGTCAGCAATACAAAACCAATTGCTCTCAAAGTAAACAATTATGTATTGATGCCTTGAAACAAGAAATTCTACGATTGCAGGAAGGTGCTGAGGTCCTCAGTGATGAAAGACGGTGTCAACTGCTCTTTGAAAAACAAACTCTGCTTAAGGAATTAATTCAAGAAAATGGTATTGGTGCCTTAGTCAGGCTGAGAGTGAATGGTTTACTGTCGTCAGACACATGTTGTAAAGATTTCTTTAAGTTTGAGAAGACGACGAAGGCGAGCCAGCAAATGCTTAGTCTTCGGGCTAGTGATGGGCATATTCTTAGTGATAATACGGAGATTGTTCATTTTGTTCGGTCTTATTTTGAGAATGTGTTTTCCTTTAAGCCCAATGATGTGCCTGCAATGCAGAATATTACGACCAATTTACCGCAGATAGATGAGCATCAACGGCATGTCTTGGATGAGAACATTACTCTCGGTGAACTTAAAACTGCGCTCGATGGCCTTGCTGATCATAAGGCTCCTGGTTTTGATGGGCTACCAGCTGAATTTTATAAAACCTTTTGGGACATGCTTGGTCCTGCTTTGCACTCAGTGTTTTTATACAGTCTGCGTGAGGGATTGTTACCCCTTAGTTGTCGGCGTGCAGTTGTTTGCCTTATCCCTAAGAAAAACGACCTGCAATTGATACAGAACTGGCGTCCAATCTCTCTTCTCTGCACAGATTACAAGATTTTTGCCAAAACGCTAGCTAACCGTGTAAAGACTGTTCTAAGCACAGTTATACATCAGGATCAATCGTACTGTGTTATGCACAGATCTATGCACGATAACATTTTTTTGGTACGAGACCTGTGGGATGTGTGTGCATTTCAACAACAACATACCGGTCTCTTTTTTATTGACCAAGAAAAGGCTTTTGACTCTGTTAATCATGAGTATTTGTTTCACATTTTAAAGCAATTTGGTTTTGGGGCATCCTTTATTTCATATGTATCCTTATTGTATAATCACATTTTTAGCTTGATCAAAATCAATGATGGTCTCTGTTCACCTTTGCGGATTGGGAGGGGAATTCGGCAAGGCTGTCCCTTATCTGGAATATTGTATTCTCTTTGCATTGAGCCCCTTTTGATTCGTTTACGATCTTCTCTTATGGGATTTTCAGTGACTCCCTCAGAAAATCCCGTTATCATTTCGGCCTATGCTGATGATGTATGTGTTGCTGTTCGCAGCAGGAATGACATTGCTCTGCTATTTGAGTGCCTATGGGTTTACTCTCAAGCATGTACAACGCAAATTAATTGGTCGAAATGCAAAGCAGTTTGGGTCGGCAGTACGCCACCTTCTGCCCTTCCAATTCTCCCTATGAATTTGACATGGGAAAAAGAAGGTGTGAAATACCTCGGTGTTTACCTTGGAACCCCAGGCTTTGTCAAAAGGAATTGGGATGGGTTGCTCCACAAAATCAGCAACAAATTAAACAGATGGAGAGGAATTTTGTCGACCTTGTCTTTCCGAGGTCGTGCCCTGGTCATTAACAACCTGGTGGCCCCTCTCTTATGGCATAAAATGATTGCCTTGCAGCCACCTGCAACGTTGGTGTCGTCAATCCAAAAATGTTTACTTGACTTCTTTTGGGATGGCAAACACTGGCTAAAGCCAGAGACTATTTGCCTCCCACTGGCAGAAGGAGGTCATGGGCTTGTGGACATTCTTTGTCGGGTGATGGCCTTCCGAGTCTCCACAGCTCGTCGTTTTATATATCTGGAGGCCTTGCCCTGGAAATCGACTGCAAACTGTATACTAAAACAAGCCGGCATGCTTGGGTACAATTGTGAACTCTTCTTCATGGAGCTGCAACATGTCGATGCTTCGCTGCTCCCTGACTTTTACCAAGATGTCTTGAACGTCTGGTGGTCCATTTCAATAACTCGCCAAATGGAGACATACAACAGTGAAAGGTTCCTCCGGGAACCCCTTTTCTACAATGCCCTCTTTCCTGCTATTCCTCGCTCACGTGCCTTTGTGCAACGTTTTGTGAGTGCTGGCGTGAAAACGACTCGGGACCTTCGTGACTGTAACAGGAACAGTTGGTTCTCCGCAGGACATCTTCAAGTAAGAACTGGCATCAGATCTTTGAGGAGCGTAGCCAAGGTCCTACAGGAAATCCTGTGTGTTTTTAGGCACCTGGGTCTGAGCTCAACCGCCAACATTGGTGACCACCATACACCACCACAGATCTGTGCTAGCTCTAGCCTACCAGCTGATAGCGCCACAACATCTATCTTGCTATCCTCATCGCCACTTTCCAGCAAGGATAAAAAGAGACTGTATCGTTTGTGTATCTCAGTTCGGTTTCCCTCGTTACAGCCTCTTTCTTTTGGGGCTCGATGGAAAGAGAAACTGCCTTCTGGGTCTCCCTCCCATCCGCAATGGTCTGCAATGTATGTTTCACCGATTGTTAAAAGGACTGGTGATATTGCTTGGAGACTCGCCCATATGGTGTTGCCCTCCAATGTTTTATTACATCGTTTTAATGAGGATAATTCAGTGGAATGCCCCTTTTGTATGATTTCTGAAGACCTTTTCCATGCTTACGTAGATTGTGCAAGACTCTTTCCCTTCTTTGGTTTTTTATCAACTTTTTTTAATCGTATGAACGTTTCTCTCCATCTCTCTCCATCTCTCTCTCCATCTCTCTCCATCCCTCGCTCACTACCCTCCGAGCATATCTTTACCAAAGCAAGTCATCAGCATGAATCCCACGCTCGTGCATCTCTCTCTCCATCTCTCTCCATCTCTCTCTCCATCTCTCTCCATCCCTCGCTCACTACCCTCCGAGCATATCTTTACCAAAGCAAGTCATCAGCATGAATCCCACGCTCGTGCATCTCTCTCTCCATCTCTCTCCATCCCTCGCTCACTACCCTCCGAGCATATCTTTACCAAAGCAAGTCATCAGCATGAATCCCACGCGCGTGCATCTCTCTCTCCATCTCTCTCCATCTCTCTTTCCATCTCTCTCCATCCCTCGCTCACTACCCTCCGAGCATATCTTTACCAAAGCAAGTCATCAGCATGAATCCCACGCTCGTGCATCTCTCTCTCCATCTCTCTCTCCATCTCTCTCTCCATATCTCTCTCCATATCTCTCTCCATATCTCTCTCCATATCTCTCTCCATATCTCTCTCCATATCTCTCTCCATATCTCTCTCCATCTCTCTCCATCTCTCTCCATCTCTCTCCATATCTCTCTCCATCTCTCTCTCCATCTCTCTCTCCATCTCTCGCTCACTACCCTCCGAGCATATCTTTACCAAAGCAAGTCATCAGCATGAATCCCACGCTCGTGCATCTCTCTCCATCTCTCTCCATCTCTCTCCATCTCTCTCTCCATCTCTCTCCATCCCTCGCTCACTACCCTCCGAGCATATCTTTACCAAAGCAAGTCATCAGCATGAATCCCACGCTCGTGCATCTCTCTCTCCATCTCTCTCCATCTCTCTCTCCATCTCTCTCTCCATCTCTCTCCATATCTCTCTCCATATCTCTCTCCATATCTCTCTCCATATCTCTCTCCATATCTCTCTCCATCTCTCTCCATCTCTCTCCATATCTCTCTCCATCTCTCTCCATCTCTCTCTCCATCTCTCTCCATCCCTCGCTCACTACCCTCCGAGCATATCTTTACCAAAGCAAGTCATCAGCATGAATCCCACGCTCGTGCATCTCTCTCTCTCTCTCTCTCTCTCTCTCCATCTCTCTTTCCATCTCTCTCTCCATATCTCTCTCCATATCTCTCTCCATCTCTCTCCATCTCTCTCCATATCTCTCTCCATCTCTCTCCATCTCTCTCTCCATCTCTCTCCATCCCTCGCTCACTACCCTCCGAGCATATCTTTACCAAAGCAAGTCATCAGCATGAATCCCACGCTCGTGCATCTCTCTCCATCTCTCTCCATCTCTCTCTCCATCTCTCTCCATCCCTCGCTCACTACCCTCCGAGCATATCTTTACCAAAGCAAGTCATCAGCATGAATCCCACGCTCGTGCTTTCATCTTTCCCTCTGCCCTGAGGTCTATTAGTCAAACGTTTCAGATTTGCGGGATGTCTGATTTGGGAAAAATTATCATGGGCAGATTACAGAAGTTTCATCTGATTGAAATTCAGAGGAAATGGAGTAAAAAAAAAATCGTTCTTCAACACAAAATAACAATCTTTATAAAGGGGAACTTGTGCGTTTCAAGAAATTCAATGAAAAATTGTAAATTCAGAAATTTATCTTGAACCACACCACGTGGCTCCTGTCATGTTTACGCATGTAAGTTTGTCTCAGTAAGAAAAGTTCGTCTCAGTTTTCATTATGAGGTTGTGTTTCTACAATTTTGTCCCGTTGTCGTTGTTGTTTTTCTCAGCTTTAACATTCAGAAATGTAAAATTTTGTTTGGAAGAGGCTCAATTCCAAGCATATTGACTATTAAGTGTGGGACACGAGGGCGCACAGGTGGCGCAGGATTCTTCGAGATGTCCGGTGTGGTTCGATCCCTCACCAGGCTACAAATGTCGGATTGTTGCTTCATAAAGTGCAGACTCTCGGATGGACGTTAAGCCGGGTGTCCAATGCACGAGTAGTAGCATTAGTTGGTGGACATTAAAAACCCCACAGTGGTCTTCGCGTCGAGTAGGCGAGTCATCCATGGCTCCTTGAAAAAAATTCTGCCACGTTCATGCGGACGTGGGTCCTGAGCAGCCGCTTCGTGAAAGACTTAGGCAAAAAAAAAAGGTTTCCTGGACCACTCCAGAAGAAGGCAGCTATAATTGGGGACATTAAAGTAGTAGTTGCAGTAGTAGCAGTAATATCCAGACCATGAGTTATGAAACGATCTTTCAGCAAATAAAACCCTGGGAATGTAAACATGGCAGCGCCAAGCACTCACGTGACATCCCAGTGCAGCAAAAACCTCATTGATTGACAAAGTTGCAAACAGCGTTGGACTTGATGAAAGATGACCAATGCCTAAAGTTTATGGTCCTACATCATATTTATAGAGTCCGTAAAGTAAATACAGTAACTTGATTAAATATAACGTGGGATGGGAACAAAACAAGATGGGCTCCAAAAGTAAATTGGGTGAAAAAAAAGAAAGAATTGAATCACCATGACCAGTCTGTCATGGGTGGCATTGACTGCTAGTCTGGGGGAAAACCTTTGGGGTGGGGGGGGGGGGGGGGTATGGCAAGTTCAGTTGTGGGACACTCGTTGTCTTTCTCACACATATACCCTCTCATCGCGTCTGTGTACTTTCCTTTGCTGCCATATTTATTCTACACTAGCAGGAGTACCTGGCGTTGCCAGGTGATGTTCTAATCCTTTTGGCATTATGAAGAAATCAAATTTTTTTTTTTTTTTTTTGTGCATTCCTCAAACACTCCCCTACCTACACCTGATAAGAAAAATTTACAGTTAATATTATAGTATCACACACACACACACACACACACACACACACACACACACACACACACACACACACACACACACACACACACACACACACACACACACACTAATCGGGGATAATTTAATATTTCCTTTCACATAGCCACAAAGGCTCAAACACGATAAAACGATTTTTTTAAATCCCCCAAAAAACGAACTTTATTTCCAATTTTTTATTTTGTTTTACCCAAAACACTCCCAGGCACACACTAATGAACCTCTGAAAGTTTGACGAAGTTGGGCCATCTTTGAGCCATCTCTGAGAAAATGGTGATACACAGACACAGACACAGACACACACACACAGACACACACACACAAACAGACACAGACAAACAGACACACACAGACAGACAAACAGACACACGCACAAACACACACACAGACAAACAGACACACAGACAGACAAACAGACACACAGACAGACAAACAGACACACACACAGACACACACACAGACACACACAGACAAACTCACCCACCCACACAGACACACACACACACACACACAGACAAACTCACCCACAAACATACACACAAACAGACACACACACACACCCAAACACACACACAGACAAGCAAACACACAGAGAAGCACACACACACAAATACACACAAACACAGACACACACACTCAAACACACACACACACAGACAAACACACGCAGAGTCAAACAAGCACACACAGTCAAACACACACACACACATAGTCAAACACACACACATTCAAACACACACACACACACACACAGTCAAACACACACACACACAGTCAAAAACACACACACATACACACACAGTCAAACGCACACAGTCAAACACACACACAGTCACACACACACACACACACACACACACACACACACACACACACACACACACACACGCAGGCAGGCAGGCAGGCAGACAGACACACACAGGCAGACAGACACACACACACACACACACACACACACACTCACACACACAAACACACAGACAAACAAACACACACAGACAAACACACACAAACACACACACAGACAAACACACACACACAGACAAACACACACACACAGACAAACACACACACACACACACACACACACACACACACACACACACACACACACACACCTCTCTTATACTTATACTTATACTGTACTATAGTATATATTTTCACTTGTTCATGTTTGCTCTTCACGGTTCGTCTTTGCTCACTTCTTTATCTGCAAAAGTTTCTTGCCAGAAACTTTTATCCGTTTAACGAAACTTCCATTTACCAAATGTCGACGTCATATACGAGAGGTACAGGTCAGGATGCATACAACACATGGACATCTTGAAATTGAACATAAATCATAAACACATTTTGTGACGAGTTCATTATAAAGTGCTCAAATCATAAGCTGTAATCAACTGAATCCACTGATAGTTCTGCATATTATAATCAAGGCCACCAACGTTTCTGTGAAACAGGCGATTGTGAGCAAATGATGGGCACAAGCAAGCGATTCCTTACCTGCCTGGAAGTGCGGGCACGAAGAAGAGGAAGAACGACGAGCGAGCGCTGCGATGGATTCTGTGGACGATGTGCGCGAGGCGAGCACCATGGAAGGGGGGCGGAGCGGAGCGGAGCCGCGCCCACAGTCGCAGCCAATCAGGTGAGAGTTTCGTGAGCGACTTGCGCGCATGTTTTTGTTGTTAAAAGTTTGTCTAAGCACTCTTCGTCTACTTTTTACAGCGTCATCGTTTACGTAAACCTCAAATCCTCGATAATTCTTGCTCGTGTTTGTGTTTTCTTGCTCTGGTTCAAGTTTTGTTCTAAACTATTGAGGATTTGGTAAAAGCGCCATTTTTTGTGGTTCACGCGTTGTTTCACTCTCTCGTAGCAACAAGCGGCCTCGACGTCTCGTCTCCCACGGCCTGTTCCTCACATTCCTGGTTCCGGTCGTACTGTCCTCGCCTCCAACCCCAGGTTTGCCCACCGATTGGGACTTACCACGTCATTTCCTCCTTGAAACATTAGACACAGAAACTTATTTAATATGTTTTTTTTTTTTACGAGACGTCATCTCGTCTGATTTGAAACACGTTTGTCCCGAATGAATTCCCAGACATTGTGAAACCTTCTTTGGTGAGCAATATGATGATGATGTGTTTAAATTCACAAATGGTATTCCCAAACATACAACGTCATTATTTGGAGACATGCAGGTGTTGCATATATGGACTAAAACGAGCCAATGAGCAAATAACTTGTTTGACTTGTGAGTTACCGTTGGCACAATATATTTATTTATTTGTTTGATTATTTTTATTTATTTATTTATTTATTACAGTAATATTTCAGGCCATGGAGGAACCTTTATTTATTTATTTATTACAAATTACTTTGCCATCCCCAACAGGTCGGTGGTCTCTGTTTTTTTTTCCACCTTCGTTCCTGTCCTTGCACCCTCTGCCCGCTCCGGGCGTTGCCCCCTTTAGCCCCAGGTATCTGCAGTACGCACCTGGTCCACCATCAACCCCCTTCTCGTGAAGCTCCAAAAATCCAGAATCATTGCTCACCTCCATTCATTCGTTGTTCCCTTTTCCAAGCTGTGGAACAAACTTGCACACTCTCTTCAACCTCATTCTTCCATCCAAGTCTTCAAGGCAGGTGTTCACCACCATCTCAACTAGATCATTCCCCAATCCAAAACCAAGATTTTATCCTTAAAACCTGAAAACACCCACACCCCACTTCTTCCCCTCCAACCCCCTGCCCCCCAACTTGTCCACTCCTTGCTTCCTCCCCTACCCCTGAATCTTACCCACACATCCCTTGTTGTCTGTCTCCATCTGTTTTCTCCTTCGGCCCAGCTGTTGGCATTTCCCCAATCCCACTTCTGCTGTTCCTTTTGTTTTGTTGCGTCCTGATCCATTCTGTGTTGTAACTCTTCCATGAGCCTTGACTCTGTATAATAACTCGACAGTAGACATCAGTGTACATTCCTTAAGATTACGAGGATATTTGTCCACGTTGGACACATGTATATCGTCCATGGAATTTGGCCCTTGGTTCCAACCAGCTTGGATGAAAGGTTCAAACAGGAACTCTCAACAAACCAAACTCAAACTTCATCGCTTGGATATGACGTCATGTTTTCCCTATTGTCAAATATCCAGACATTTTAAGGAAAATTGACTCAGCCACAGTTTTGACCGATTTGACCAAGTTTAAAGAACCTCATAATCTGACATTTCAACTCCCATTAACACAGCTCCGGTTTATGAAATTAAACTCTTCTTCAATATTTGTTCCTCCTGTTTCATGGAATGATATGGCGCCCTCACGTGGAATTTTCAACAAGAACTCGGAGTCAAACTTGTAAAACCAACAAACGTTCCTGAACTAGTTAATGGAACACATCGATGGAGTTACCAAAGCTAACAAAGTAACAACTTATTGTCTTGTTACCTGTTAACAAATGGAAATTAATTCATTAAAATGCCATGTGAGAGCAAGAAGTTTGAGGATGAAGTTTGAAACAACCACCCAAGTTATGTTGTTGGATTCACCGATCATTCTAATCTAACTGGTTACCTGGTTGGTCCACATATTCATTCGACCCTTTTATAAAGTTGTACTTTAACTCCCACCGTCGACCATTTACTCACTCGTTACCTCCGTCACAGAAGGTGGACGCAGGTTATGTTTTCACCCCTGTTTGTCTGTTTGTTTGTCTGTAAACAGTTGTTGACGGATTTGGACGAAATTTGGTGGACAGGTTTGGTATTTGACATGGATGAAATGATTCGATTTTGGTGAAGATCCGAATCCTGATCTGAGAATTTTTCAAAGTGATTCTTCGCCATTTAGTGAAAGGGCCAAAACGATATATAACACGATATCTCAAAAGGTTATGGACGAGTTTTGACTAAACTTGGTGGACGAGTTGTTTAGGTGACAAGAACAAGACGACTAGATTTTGGTTCAGGTCTGAATCCAGACCCGGCTTATCATTGGGTACAAAACAAACTGTTCAGCCTGGCGGAGGTTTGTGCTCCACCGAGTGCCCAACTAGTTTTTTTTTTTTTTTTGTATACAAGATCGAGGCTCGTGTAAGAGCTAACATTGATCACAAAAAGACAAACAAAAACAAAGACAAACTGACACATAAAACATAAAACACGTTGAGACAAGATGGAGAGCAGGGACATCGAGAGATCTGTGGGAGGGAGAGGGCTTGGGGGGAGGAGGCATGGGAAGGGGGGGGGGGGGTTGGGAGAGGTATAAAACACATGGACACTGATGGGACTTCCAAGAAAGACGTCGGTATTTCTTAAAAGTGGATCTGGGGTAAATTAACGGGGGTAGAAAAGATCAAGGTTTTTGTCTTCAGGGCCATTTGGGTCTTGAGGGTCTTTTGTTTCCTCTGGGTCTTTAAGGGTCTTTGGGATATTTTGGTTATTTGGGGGTATTTAAGGGTCGTTTGGATCTAAAGGGTCTTTGGGGTCTTCAGGGCCATTTATGTCTTAAGGGTCTTTTGTTTCCTCTGGGTCTTTAAGGGTCTTTGGGGTATTTTGGTTATTTGGGGTACAAAAGGGTCGTTTGGGTCTAAAGGGTCTTTGGGGTCTTCAGGGCCATTTGCATCTTAAAGGTCTTTTGTTTCCTCTGGGTCTTTAAGGGTCTTTGGGTTATAAAAGGGTCGTTTGGGTCTACAGGGTCTTTTGGGTCTTCAGCAGCGTTTTGGGTCTTCGGAGTCTTTTTGGTTTTCAGGGTCTTTTGGGACTACAGGGGCTTTTGGGTCTTTAAGGGTATTTTGGTAGTTCTGAATATATTGGGACATTTTGTTGAGGAGACTTCACTATACATTGGATTTCATTCTTAACTTCGAGGAAGTCATGGTGGCAAATTACCAACAAACAAAGAAATGAACATGATGAAATGAAAAAGAGATTTGTTTTCCAGCAGAAACTATGTAAATGGTGTAAGTGTCTTTACTTTGCAGTGTCTGAAGGCCAAGTCATAGTGTCTGAACACAATCATGGAAATGCTGCTCCGTGATCTACTTTTCGCTGATGACTGCGCCATATTCAGTCATAATCTTGAAGATATGCAAGTTATTGTCACCTCCTTTGCGCAATCTGCTCGTCGTCGCTACGACCTTACAATTAGCCTCAAGAAGACCGAGGCTACGCTTCAGCCGAGACCAGAAGGTATGGATACCGTCCGATACATTACCATCGATGATGCCACTCAAAGTTTTTTTTATAAGCTCTGCTACCTCGGACGTGTCCTCTCTCAACATACAATGATTGACGACGAAGTAACTTCAAGACTCGGGAAAGCCTGTGTGTCCTTTGGTAGATTGACATGTCGCCTTTGGCATGAATGTCGCATTTGCCGAGATACCAAGATCAGTGTCTATCGTGCCTTGGACAGAAATATCAGTGTCTATCGTGCATTGGACAGCAATATCAGTGTCTATCGTGCCTTGGACAGCAATATCAGTGTCTATCGTGCCTTGGACAGCAATATCACTGACTATGGTGCCTTGGACAGCAATATCAGTGTCTACCGTGCCTTGGACTGCAATACCAGTGTCTATCATGCCTTGGACAGCAATATCAGTGTCTATCGTGCCTTGGACAGCAATATCACTGTCTATCATGCCTTGGACAGCAATACCAGTGTCTATCGTGCCTTGGACAGCAATATCACTGTCTATCGTGCCTTGGACAGCAATACCAGTGTCTATCGTGCCTTGGACAGCAATATCACTGTCTATCATACCTTGGACAGCAATATCGGTGTCTATCGTGCCTTGGACAGCAATACCAGTGTCTATCGTGCCTTGGACAGCAATATCAGTGTCTTGTGCCGTTGTTTTATCGACACTCCTGTACGGATGCGAATCTTGGACACCCTATTCCCACCATATCAAACGCCTTGATCAATTCCATAGGCGATGCCGTCGCAAGATTCTTGGCATCGCCTGGCAAGACACAATACCTAACACCTCTATCCTAGACTGCTGCCGTATCCGATTAATTGAGTATTTCCTGATGGAAGCCCAGTTTTGCTGGTCAGGACACCTCACACACATGGAAGACCATAGAATGCCAAGAGCGCTTTTCGATGGACAACTCAAATTTGGTAACCGGTTATGTGGTGGACAAAGAAAGTGCCATACAGACGTCCTTAAGTCTACACTCAAGTCTTGTGCCATCCCAGTTGTGACCTAGGAACATCAGGCCACAAACAGGTGAACTTGGTGTAACATTTGCCGCAAAGGCCTGGACCACTTTGAATGTGGGAGACCCGCTATCGAGAGACAGTGGAGGCAAGGACGGAAAACCTGCCAACGTCCATCTCCGCAAGGACCAGTCTATACGTGAAATTATTCAGCAGGAAAAGGAGAATGTAAAATTGGATTAACGATGTATTGCGGAAGATGGCAGTTATTTTGAAACCTAAATGATGCTTTCATGCCCCATTTATATTTTGTTTCTATCAAGTGTACATGAAAAGTTATAAAAGTTCTTAATCTATCATTGCTTCTGGTACTGACATACACTGTGCGCACATCATTTCTGAAACTCATCAGGAGCAGACCTACAGGGACCGATCTCCTGTCTCATGATTCTTGGGTGATGATTCCATCTAAAGAACAAGAGACTGACCATTTTTTGGTGATGTGGCTAATGTAGTTGGACTCCCTTGTGTTTGTTTGGACTGTCATATCTTGGTTGACTTTTAGTGCTCCCATTGCTTTCATCTGGACTGGGATAATGTCCCAATGTGTCCTACTAATCCAATGGTTCAGTTATTTCAGCTAAAAATATATAATTTCTGTTGGGGCACCTTTTGTACATTTTCTTGAGGAGGATCATGGCTTCTCATTTAGCTGGCGGAAACGGTCGTGCTTCTGCAACCCAACACTAAAAGAGGGGGTAAAGCGGGAAAATACCGAGGTGACCACGGTGGGTTGAGTGTAGAGGTGCAGGTGAGTGTGTGTAATGTGAATGATACAAGAACTGTGTGATACGAATGATACAAATAGCCTACTTTGTGAGAGTCTAAAAGGAATGTGTGAGCATAACTTGGTTTGGCCTTATTCGATTAACTTGCTCCATCCACCTCAAGGCTTCCTTCCAGCCTTACCAACAAACGAATCGCCAACGTGAGCACCACCCCTCAAACTCAGATCGTCCACAAACACATACGCAGAGAGAGCACGCAGACAAGCAGTGGGTGGGGAGAGCTGCAGGCTGAGAGTGAGCGAGCGAGAGAGGAGGGGTGGGGGGAGACGGAGGGGGGGGGGAGAGAGAGAGAGAAAGAAAGAGGGGGGTGGTACAGAGAGAGAGAGAGGGGGGGTGGGAGAGAGAGAGAGAGAGGGGGGTGGGAGAGAGAGAGAGAGAGAGAGGGGGGTGGGAGAGAGAGAGAGGGGGGTGGGAGAGAGAGAGGGGGGGTGGGAGAGAGAGAGGGGGGGTGGGAGAGAGAGAGAAAGGGGGGTGGGAGAGAGAGAGAAGGGGGGTGGGAGAGAGAGAGAGGGGGGTGGGAGAGAGAGAGAGAGGGGGGTGGGAGAGAGAGAGAGGGGGGTGGGAGAGAGAGAGAGAGAGGGGGGGTGGGAGAGAGAGAGAGAGGGGGGTGGGAGAGAGAGAGAAGGGGGGTGGGAGAGAGAGAGAAGGGGGTGGGAGAGAGAGAGAAGGGGGGTGGGAGAGAGAGAGGGTGGGGGGAGAGAAAAAGAGAGAGAGAGGAGAGGGGAGGGGAGAGAGAGAGAGGGTGGGAGAGAGAGAGAAGGGGCGGTGGGAGAGAGAGAGAGAGGGGGGGGAGAGAAAGAAAGAGAGAGAGAGGAGAGGGGAGGGGAGAGAGAGAGAGGGGAGAGGGGAGGGGAGAGAGAGAGGGTGGGAGAGAGAGAGAGCGGGTGGGGGGGGGGGTGAGAGAGAGAGAGAGAGTGTGTGTCTTCGCCCGTGGCACTTTTATAATCCCCTAGCAAGGGCAGGGCCTGCCTGTGTAATCTGGAAGGTTCTCGGCAAAATCTGGGATGCCAATTGGCACATCGCCGCTTTGCCCCACCCTCGCCAGACTTTCGCAGCCGATGTGAACTGTTCAAGCTCAGTCAAGTTGCGTGGGGAGCGTTGATGGACAGCAATCTTCGTCATGCCACAGATTTTCGATTGGATTTAAGACCCTGAGATATTCAGCCACCACCTTAACCGCCACCACCAGGCTTACAATCATAAGTGGAGTTTATCTTTCACTGCAGGAGATCCATATAGATACAAGATGTCCCTAAACAAAAAAATAGGTTGCAAATAATTGAAATGCTTACCAGTAATGGATGTACTTTAAAACTTTGTAAACTCAGTTTACTTGTATTTTTTTTCCAGAAAATTTTCCTGTCCTCTCGGTACACCTCTCCTTTCTTTTTCAAATGCAGTCAGACCTCAACATTCCCTCACCGTGCTTTGTCCCCCTCAGGTATCTACAGGACGTGCACAGTCCATCAGCAACCCCCTCCTCGTAAAACTGCCTAAATACAGAACCACAGCTCACCACTCATTTGTTCCTCTTTTTGTCACACCTGTGGAACCACCTTCCACACTCCACTCGATCTCATTCTTCCATCCAGGTCTTCAAGACAGCTGTTCACCACCATCTCAAGTCATCCCCCATCCAAAATCATGATCTTTTCGACACCTGTAAAACCACCCCAACCCCTCCCAAACATTTTGCTTATGTATCCATCTTGTCCACCCTTTGCGTTGTCCCTTACCCCTCATTGTTACCTGCATCCCTTGTTTGTCCGTCTCCATCTATTTTCTCCCTTCATACTGCTGTTGGCGTTTCCCCTTTCTCCTGCTGTTTGTTCCCTTTGTTATGTTGTGTCCTGATTTGTTCTGTCATAGCTCTTCCATGAGCCTAAACCATGTAGTCATTTTTTTTCCCCCCCAATTCCAAAAATGCCTCCACATTCGTGGATTCGACATTCGCGTCATTCTCCAGGAACGTATCCCCCCGCGAATGTCGGGGTCCGACTGCATCTGATATAATTGAATTGTATAATTTACAATTGTGATCAGAAAATTATTTCAAATAAATTGATGAATAAAGGTTGAACGCTATTATGTGCATTGTTTTTGTGGTTTATATTGAAAACCACTAAGCAATGACTTTCACTTTGATTTTATTTTTTTTATTTTTTTACTTGGCGGCTCCACCACGGTAAGTGGAAGTGTGAGATCATCTTAAGCATCCCCATTGCAGATACTGTGCTGAGCCATGTAGTGATCGAATGGTTACTATTGGGACTCAATAAATACACCCAGGTGTGTTGTTCCACTTCTGTGATGTCATACGTGTCTGAAGTTATCCAAGCAATTGTAAAAATGAATCGTAGCCGTTATTTAGTTTTGACTTACCAAATTTGTGTCGCAATTTACCATACTCAGCAGTTCGATAAGTTTTCGATAAACCTCCTTGTTATTTCCATTTCAATTTCCCCCTTTGAATATGAAATATTCAAGAACAAACTACACATTTCAGAAAACAGCGTGATGTGATGGAATACAGATCAAAAAACCAAAACACTTTTATTATGGTTTTTGGCTGTGGCAACATGGGTGGTCATTGGAAAGGGCAAACACAATGTTATCAAGTTTAGGTGCCCCAAGATGGGCATTTCCTTACAAAATCGGGCAGTCTGATGTCACTGACACTGTTACGCACAATTTGTCAGAACAAAAGCTGGAATAGAGCAATGCAATATACAAAACAAAATAAATGTACATGTCGAGTTCATGCATGGGCGTGAGTGTCACGGCAAGGGGGAAAAAAAAAAGAAAAAAAAAAGAGGACAGCAAATAAAAATCCATGCACGACATATTTCTGGACCTCCAAGATCGTAATATTGATTGACATGCCAGAAAATCCTGAGTCAGACAACGCAATGCAGTCTCTATTTTCCCCAAGAGGGTCTGGGTGTGAAAATAATTTGATAACAAAACGCCATATTGACACCCCCACCCCCTTTCCCTTCCCTAACTTCCAAACAAGTCACACATCAAATAAGGTTTTGTTGGTTGACAAAAATATATATATAAGCTCGAGGCTGAAGTACCAGCCCACAACAAACTTTGGGAATGGAGGCATCGTGTGAAGTTGCAAACGCATTCCTTGGCTTTATGCACAACCAAGTAGGAAAGAGAACCATGGCGGCACTGCACAGGACCAGTTCTAGTTGCCTGTGGATTAAATAACTCTGAACCCAGAGTGAATAGCACCTTTGAGTTTGGAAGAAAAATAAGAAAAGAAAAGAAAGAAAAATAAAATGCATCGCCCTTCCATTCCACCCACCCCAAAGCACCTTTATCTTAAGACGTTTCTTGTATTTTTTATTATTTCGTTTTTTTTCTAAAAAGCCGATCAAACAGGACATTTCTTGCATTCAAAGAAACAACTGATTTTTATATGCCAATCAATACAGTCTTTTTTTTTTCTTTACGACCATGATCTCAACATAACCTCATCGCACAATTTTCATCTTCTTACAACTCGCCACATCATTTTTTTTTTTTCAAAGCTCGGATCGCTATTCATGATCGTAGTTGGACCGACATTGAACATCCACAGTATTTTAAAAACAAAAGATCACAATTTTTATTTTTCTCAAGAACTAGCAGTGTTTCGGAAAGAAGTCTGTGGAAAAATAATAAAACCCACAAGTATTGTGCAGAGACATGAACATAACCTGTGCAGAAATGGGGCGAAGGAGAAAGGGGAAGGAAGGGCTATGAGTGAAAGATGAAAGAGATGAGGCAGTTTGCTGAAGATTTGGAACCAAGATAAGATGGGAGGGTTGAAAGGGCGCATTGAGACAATCAGTGCAAGGCTTCTGCAGACAACAGGTTGGAGGTGGATTTAATTTCTTTAACAAAAAAAGTTCATTAGGTGTTTTCCGCTAGCTCTAACGGAAACAGACAGGGCCGATGTCCACACCAAACTCTTGATCAGGGCTGCCAATGTCAATGGGGGCTATGTCGATGATGGGCAGGTGACGGGGCTTGCTTGTCTTGTACTGGAGGATTGTCTTACTCCACTCATTGGAATGCTCCTGTGACAAAATAATTCCGATATTACAAAAATGTAAATAATTTTCAATGAGATGCAGGTGGAAGTAGGAATGAGTAAAATCGAACAACAAACTGAAGTTGATATGCTGGAATACAAATGACTGGACATTCGTGTTATGTGAAAGTTGAAAAAAAATCAAGAACGGTGTACAAAGAGACCAATCCTCTATCACATTGTAGTTTGAAAGTATTGTCACTGAGCAATCTCTACTTGGCTTTTAATTTGATTCAAATCCAGACCCATTTTTGTAGAATTGATCGAGATGCATAGATGGGTTAACAAAATGGTTAATTAGAGCAAACCACTTGCTATCCGAAGTCATTAGTAGCATAACCAACTCGTGTGGTTTATTTTTTAAATTAATAAATAAAAGGCATTCCAAACTTCAAGGATTGTAGAAGTATAGGGATTAAATAAATCCCAAGCCCCAGAAGTATAGGAATTAAATAAATCCCAAGCACTCAAAGTATAGGAATTAAATAAATCCCAAACCCCCGAAGTATAGGAATTAAATAAATCCCAAGCCCCCGAAGTAGAACCACCTTTATAGGAATTAAACAAATCCCAAGCCCCAGAAGTATAGGAATTAAATAAATCCCAAGTATAGGAATTAAATAAATCCCAAGGCCACTGAAGTATAGGAATTAAATAAATCCCAAGCCCCCAAAGTATCTGAATTAAATAAATCCCAAGCACCCGAAGTATAGGAATTAAATAAATCCCAAGTATAGGAATTAAATAAATCCCAAGATCCCAAAGTATAGGAATAAAATAAATCCCAAGCCCCTGAGGTATAGGAATTAAATAAATCCCAAGCCCCCGAAGTATAGGAATTAAATAAATCCCAAGCCCCCAAAGTATCTGAATTAAATAAATCCCAAGCCCCAGAAGTACAGGAATTAAATAAATCCCAAGTATAGGAATTAAATAAATCCCAAGCCTCCGAAGTATAGGAATAAAATAAATCCCAAGCCCCCGAAGTATAGGAATTAAATAAATCCCAAGTATAGGAATTAAATAAATCCCAAGCCTCCGAAGTATAGGAATTAAATAAATCCCAAGTATAGGCATTAAATAAATCCCAAGCACCCGAAGTATAGGAATTAAATAAATCCCAAGTATAGGAATTAAATAAATCCCAAGACCCAGAAGTATAGGAATAAAATAAATCCCAAGTATAGGCATTAAATAAATCCCAAGCCTCCGAAGTATAGGAATTAAATAAATCCCAAGTATAGGAATTAAATAAATCCCAAGACCCAGAAGTATAGGAATAAAATAAATCCCAAGCCCCAGAAGTATAGGAATTACATAAATCCCAAGCCCCCGAATTATAGGAATTAAACAAATCCCAAGCCCCAGAAGTATAGGAATTAAATAAATCCCAAGCCCCCGAAGTATAGGAATTAAATAAATCCCAAGACCCCAAAGTATAGGAATTAAATAAATCCCAAGCCCCCGAATTATAGGAATTAAATAAATCCCAAGACCCCAAAGTATAGGAATTAAATAAATCCCAAGCCCCCGAAGTATAGGAATTAAATAAATCCAAAGACCCCTGTACATAGGCGTCAGATTTATAAGAGGCCTGTGTATCCCCAAACCTCTGAAAAACATATTTTCAGATAGATATAACCCGTCGAAAAATGGATGAAACCAAGAGAATATTGATCAATGATATTACCTGTTGTCCCCGATGAAAACCTGACATGATGAGCTGTCTGAAACATTCTCATCGTGGACAAAAATAATTAGTAGTTGGTTGCGTTTGCATTGTCAACACTTTTACTCTTTTTACAAATCCTAACTTTGGTTTAAATTACTTATTAAAAGCTTTTCGGTTACTTATTTATTCCAAATGGATACCGATTATGCGAAGGGAAAGTTGTTGATTTTTAAAGATTGTAAGCTCAGGAAAATACATCAACTATCTGTTGAGGATCCATAAAAATGACTTTTCAATAACATTCATGATGGTGATGAAAACAACATGAATGAATGGTCAACAAAAGACTATTCAGTAAATGATCCCAAGCCAAAGTAACTTCATCTATTTCCATACCTTGCAGCCATCTTCAAGTGCCATATAGGTGAAGCGGTTCTGGCCCTCAGCACGCAGCTCTACCTCGCCAGAGCCCATGAGACGCACTGCCTGGCTGAGGTCTCCAGTGCTATCGGCATACGCGATGCTGTTCCGACAATGGTAGGTGATGTTCTGTGTGGCGCGTGATGATATGAAGCGCAACAGGGCTATTTGGACCTCCACGACTTTGGGTGGTTGGGCCTCATCGCCATAGCTGAACTGTGGTGGAACAAAGACACCCGATGGTGAGGTCATGTGTCGGTTCCTTAACTTCATCTATTTCCATAACTCGGCATCAAAATATATAATCTTCATCAAAGGGAATGTAGCCTGCATTCCATATCACATCAGATATAGTAGATGCATCACAACATTATACAACTTCCAATGCAAATCATCGGTTTTTGGCTCTCCTACGATTGATGATGTAACTAATTGTTTTAGCATAAAGTGGCCCTTAAGTATATGTTGGTTCTTCTTCTTCGTTATTATGTATGCAGCACAAGGCTGCAGGGTAGCATCATTGGCCGAGGTCACATCTGTGCCGCTGATGCAGTGCCCTCTGTAGGTTAGGGCAGGAATTTTGAATTTGGTCAGGGTGCTGGCGATAGCTCGACCAGACTTGGCGAAGGACACCATGGGATACGTAAACTTCCCAATCGACCGATCTACTCGTAACAGATCTCTGTTCGTCATATGTGGCAACTTCACCTGTCACCGTGCCAGCTGGCTGAGCGTCAGCTCCGCAACAACCAGCCATGGCATTGCAGCTAAGGCTTTCTGCAACTTTGTGGGTCTGTCTGACCCATTCTGTAAACTTCCCGACTAATAAATCTTCCCTCCTGGAGCTAGTAATTACAAACTTTCATCCTATCTCTCCTGTTCCTCCTCTGGCCCTCCTGACCCCTCCAATCATTATCGGCTTCAAAATGAATATCTCTCCCAGCTTCAAAATTCATATATCCCTGGCAATTGCTAAAGGGAGACCTCATCAGGCCCAGTCGCAGGGATTTTAATCTGCTCTCTCGCAAAAAGAGTGTGATTGCCTGATATCAATTGTTTGGGAATGCTTTCACAAATGTTCACAATTTTCTCACGCACAGGATTATCTCATCCTGTATTTGGATATCCTAGCCATCATCTCAGCCCTGGTGTTCCGGATCCGGTGGTAGATGGATGTAGTCAACATTAGTACACTCCGCAAGACTAGCAACAATTATGTGTGTATATTCTCGCAGAAGCCAGAAAACATCACTTTGCTAATCCAATGGCTGAACACGAAACAGTCTCATTTATCAAACGTTTTGTGGTAATCTCTGATGTATGTTCCCCCCTCCATCCCCTTGCTCAATACAAACTCTGCTCGAGACAAGGTAGTGTTTCTCACCTTATTATTTGTCTCGACTCTCACGTACCAAACCAAACCAGGTCTTTCCCCGCCGTATCATTTAATACCCTCTGCATTCTTGACTCTCTTTGTTTCAAATCCGAGAGGGTAGAGAACATTATTCCCATCCTCAACTCATTAATGGTGTTTGGCACAGATGTCATCAGTAGCAAACCCTGCTCTGCTTGCTCAGGATTCATTATTGTCTGCTGCCTTTGGCCTGCCATTCTTTTTTGGCAACCTCTTGTCTTCTTGGAAGTGCATCAACATCATTTCCATTCAAAAAAGATGCAAAACAGTTCCTCTCAACCATAGCGGAGTAAGCTTATTTCCAAATATAAGGAAAATCGTGGAATCCATATTTGTTGCAGATGTGGTCTTTCTTCTTTTCAAACTGCCTAATATCTGACCATCATTTTGGATTTCAACCCAACCTGCACTTAAATATGGAAGGTCAGGACCGTTTTGATGGACATACGCGTCTCAGGCATTTGACAGTCTGGCAACTTGCACTGCTTTTCAAGCCGTCTGCCTATGGCATACAATTAGCCTGGTGTTGGCTTAGCGGTTCGGGTGCCGGCTTGGGATCCTCGGATCCTGGGTTCGAATCCCAGTCGATCGCTGAATTAACACCAGGGGGGTTGACTCAGCCTGTCATCCTTCCGAGGTCGGCAAATTGAGTACCAGTTCACTGGTAATTCCCTGTGTGTCGCAAGAAGCGACTAACAGGGTTGGCGGCAGGAAGAGCATCCGGCCATAAAACATTGCTTCAAAAAGGTGACCACGGTGCCCGAAAAAGGCAAACCCTTGCTCTGCGGGGAAAAATGGCCTCTAAAGGTGGTTCTACCTGTGGCATACAAGTTCGCCTTCCTCGCTTTGACTTCCTCTACTCGTGCAGTCAACATGCCGCTACCAATGAAACACGCTCCTCTCTGAGGGGAGGCTGGAGTGCCACAAGGCAGTATCTTGTGAATGCATTTGGAAAACTTCAGAGACCTCATTGCTATGTTGGATTACAAAAAGAAATTGTATACAAGACGTTTGAACATTACTCGATAGCATGAAAATATTAGCAATGTCAACACTCAAAAGCGACCGACTCATATTTCATAACAAGTCTTTTTAAGCTGTGCTTTTTTAGCTTTTAGCTAATTAAGTTAAGCTTTTTAATTCATATTCATTTCTTCTTTGTTTCTGTGCAGTACGAGGCTACAGGGTAGCATCATTGGCTAAGGGCACGGCTGCCATTGATGCAATGCCCTCTGCTGGTTAAGGCAGGAATTTAGAATTTGTTACATGGTGCTCGCCTACTCTGCCAGAAGGACACCGTGGGATCTCAAACATCCGACGAATGCTGGCAGATGGGATGCCAAGTTTAAAGTCCATACGAGGGACGTCACACACATTGATGAATCATCCTGGAGATGACATTTTATATCTAGGTCGGGATTCAAACCCAGGCTAGACAGCTTAGAGGTGTGTGTGTGTACCTCTAGGCCACCCTGTCACCCCCATTATTCACTAAAGTTATTGTATAATAATGTACAATTCACATTTTGATCTTCATTGCAAACTTTGCTCCGAGACCAGGACAACCGTACTTATGTGCATTGTCTATGATGCCTCCATATTGTGCCATTGCTATTTGTGTCCACCCTATCTGCTCAGTGTTGTCTAATGCAGAAAACTGACAAAACTGTAAAATTCCATCTTACGTGGAATCCACCATCCATGGCATCCGCGAACCACACATGCTTGCGGTCCTTTGCAGTCCACCACTGTTTGCGTGGAACAGCACTGGGGATTGCATACAGACAGGTCTCGCGTGTCTCCATGTTGCAGTACATCTTGATGGCATCAATTGATGAGCTCTCGTTGGGGTCAATCCAGTACTCACCTTTGGAAAGAAGGAGGCAAATGGAGTTTGTATGCTTAGAACAATTCAAGGATTATCTGTAGCACTAATTGCAACAAAAACAAAAAATAACAGCAATCTTTAATTCTGTTTTAAATCTCACTTGAGAATCATCTCAATATCATTACTTTCACCACCGAAGGTGGATGGAGGTTATTTTTTCACCCTGATCTGTCTGTCTGTCTGTGAGGAGGTTATCTGAAAAAATTGTGGACAAATTCGGATGAAACTTGGTGGAGAGGTTGGGTATGGGACAACGACAAAATTATTACAATTTGGTGAAGGTCCGGATACTATAATTTTAAAAGTAATTCTTCACCATTGAGTGATTGGGCTAAAAACGATATATATATATATATATATATGTATATATATATACATACATATATATATATATATATATATATATATATATATATATATATATATATATATATATATATATATATATATATATATATATACATACATATATATATATATATATATATATATATACATACATATATATATATATATATATATATATATATATATATATATATATATATATATATATATATATATACATATATATATATATATATATATATATATATATATATATATACATATATATATATATATATATATATATATATATATATATATATATATATATATATATATACATATATATATATAACGATATATAAAAACGATATATATTTGTATATATGTGTATATATACACACCATAATATCTCAACAGGTTATGGACGGATTCAGCTGAAACTTGGTGGACAGGTTGTTTGTGTGCCAAGGATAATTTAGTTCAATTTTCGTGAATATCCAAATACAGATCCGGATACGAGAAGTTTTTTTAATTATAAAAGTCATTCTTCATTTTTGAGAAATGGGCCAAAAACTATCTATAATACTATATTTTAAAAGGTTGTGGATGAGTTATGTCAAAACTGGGTGGATGAGTTGGTTCAGTGACAAAAACAAGCTGATTAGATTTGGCTTCCAGTCTGGATCCACGTCTGGCCTATCGTTGGGATCCAAAACGTAAAGTGTTTAGCCAAGCGGAGGTGTGCTCTACAGAGTGCAGTTTTAGTTACCTCCGCCATCGAATGTGGATGGAGGTTATGTTTTCACTCCTGTCTGTCTGTCTGTGAAGAAGATATCTCAAAAAGTTGTGGACGGATTTGGACGAAACTTGGTGGAGATGTTGCATATGTGACAAGGACGAATTGATTCAATGTTGGTGAAGATTCGAATCCAGATCTGGATCAGAGAATTTTTAAAGTGATTCTTCACCATTGAGAGATGGGGCGAAAAGCGATAAATAACATGATATTTTAAAAAGATATGGACGAGTTATGACTAAACTTGGTGGACGAGTTGGTTAGGTGACAAGAACAAGGCAATTCGATTTTGGTTCAGGTCCGAATCCAGATCCGGCCTATCAGTGGGATCCAAAACATAATCTGTTCAGCCTGGCGGAGGTTTGCTCGCTACCGAATGCCATTCTATTCACTACTGATTTTGCTTGTACTATGATAAATAAAGCCTTGATTCTCTATTAATTTCTCCAATTTTCTCCAATCTCTCCATTTAAAAAAATCATAATGATGCAAAATAACAGTACACACCACTTTTCCAGTCTGGATGGCACATTGCCAAATCTACACAGCTCCTTGCTGGGTTTTGCTTGGTGGCATCAGGACACAAAATGTTCTCCACAGTCTTGGTCATCCGCTTGAGACTGTTGTCCACCATGGAGACCTCACCGTCGGGCTGATCAGCATGATAGCGACGACGAGGTGCTGTATCATGGGTCTTTTCTCTTTGTGGGAAATATGGCATCGCTTCAGCTGGAGGACCAGGTGGACCAGGGGGACCAGGTGGTCCAGCCCGGCCTGAAGGACCCTGAGGATGAGAGCAAAAGCATTGATAACATACACCATATATCATATGGAAATATTTAGCCACGGTTCAGGCTAAATCCTTTGGATCATGGAGAATCTTGAACAAAATGCACCACATTACATCACAACATCGGATAATGTCAGCTACGTATATTATGTACTTTATACAACAAAACACTCAATAAAACATCTTTGATGATGAGCATAAATTTTGCAACATCAGGACAAAATGGTAATTCTGTAATGAAAGATTGATTAAAAAGATAGAGGGCCACATCCCAGCCTTACTTTCGATTTATAAAAATAATCGCTTGATTACAACCAATCCAGTATAACGTGGTCAGACCTGCAACTTGCGCACATTAAACATGGCACCTATTGTTTTGCATAAATAATTGCAAAAAGTGATTTTATCATCCTGGAATTTGGATGGAACTTGTAGCAATGGTGTAAATCCAATTTAGTGCTTCGTTGGGTGAGGTATGTTTCGCCTGGTGTTCCCCACCATGCCTCCTACCACGGGCAGGGGGCGGTGTCATCCAAGACCGGATCAGGTCTGGATCAGGTAACAGAGCGTGATGGCGGCAGCATGGAGCCTCTTTGGATAAGGCCTCGACAATGGGGCTGGTTTTTTACTTTGCGATAACTTCCCGCACACAAAGTGTGATTGGCTGCGTCCTCATCTGGCCTTGGGATCCAGCGGCTCAGTGAGTGGTCAAGACAGTGACTGTGGCATCTAGCCATTGGTTCGCAGTGATGGAAAGTGCCGGTCCCGCCCAGGAGACATTGAGGCTGCTTGAGATGGCGAGCTTATAAAAGCGAGGACACTTGAGATGGATATTGTTTTAACTAATTGCAACAAGAGAGAAGTTTGCTGTGATTACCGTGGTAAGGATCTAATATCAACAATATAAAAAGAAAGCCTTAAAAGTTTCATACTGCGCCTTTTTTTTCCTTACAAGATTGAGGCTCGTGGAAGAGTGAGGTGACAAGAGCTAAAAGGGCAATGAACTGAAAGTGGGACAACAGATTGATACAATCAGCATGGAAAATTAATGAAAAGGAAAATGAGATGGAGAGAAGGGTAGGAACCACAGTAAAACGTAAATAAGAAGATTTGGTTAGGTGTTAGGTGTAGTTAGTAAGTTTATAACGATTGTGGGTAAGGATGGAGGATGAAACAAGATGGTGGAGCAGCAAATGCTTGAAGTCGCGGCAGGAAGTTGGATAGAACAGTTTCTGGAAGGTGATTCTTCAGACTGGAGAAGCGAGGAACAAAGGAGTTGAGGTGTGCAGTCAGTCTGGATTTTGCAGGTTTAACCAGAAGGGTTGGTTAGGTGTTAGGTGTAGTTAGTAAGAAGGGGGAAGCCTGGTGTTGGGCTAGCGGCTAGGGTGCCAGCTTAGGATCTCCAGGATCCTGGGTTCGAATCCCGGTCGATCGCTGAATTAACGCCAGGGGGGTTGACTCAGCCTGTCATCCTTCCGAGGTCGGCAAATTGAGTACCAGTTCACTGGTAAGTCCCTGTTTGTCGCAAAAGGCGACAAAAAGGGTTGGCGGCAGGAAGGGCATCTGGCCGTAAAACATTGCTTCAAAAAGGGGACCAAAAAACAACAACAACCACGGTGCCCGAAAAAGGCCAACCCCCGCTTTGCGGGGAAAAATGGCCTCTAAAGGTGTTTTTTTTTAACCAGAAGGGGATTAATGGAAGAATGCATGCATCCTGGAGTTACTAAGTTGAATCGGAAGGTTGAGAGAGGAAAGGGGGCTAGACCGAACCAGCGGCGGTAAATAACAGAGGCCACTGACTTGCTTGCAATGTGCGAGAAACATAGCTTATCATTTGGATTCATTGTGAGAGATACCAATAATGTTGAGAACTGTAGATTCCATAGAATCCAGGAGAGCGAGAAGAAGAATGGAGGATGGCCAGTTTGCAGCTAACTTTGGAGTCCATCTTTGCTATCAGGTTGGATCAGGTGAAGTATTGACTGAAGGTAATAACTACAAGTTAAAGAGAGAGACTGAACCTATTTGAGGGGCCAAACATTGAAATAGATTCATTATGGGAATCTTCCTGGAACGACAGGGTGAGAATGTGTGATTTTCCAGGAATGTGGATCGACATTCCAGATTCCATTTATCAGACCAGCATCTAATCAATTTCAGATAATCAGAATGTGACAAAGATCCGAAATAACTGTCAGTGAGAAATCCAGGAATGGATGTGGCCTTGTATGATACAGGCAGAGAGCTCGGCAAGTAAAACAGAATGCCGGACTGTTCAATGCCTGAGATTGTCCAAGGTAGATGGTTTTAGCCTCCGCTTTGAGATTTAGGGCCTCCAACCATTTCTGAGAAGAGGAGCAGCTGCATATCGATAGTTGAATGTCGAGGATGGAATCCAAACTAATAGTCAGTGATGAGGCTGCTTGAAACCAGGAAAGACATCAGCAGCAATGATGGTTTCCATGACTTCGCTTGTAAATAGAAGTGCGCTCACTGGTCTGTAGTTGATGGGATCTTGCTTTTCAGCATTCTTGTCAACAGAAGTGATGTTTGTTGACCTCCAGGCGGTGGGGGATTGGGGGGGGGGGCAGCCAAGGGACAATGAAGGGCTGAAGAGTGCGGATCATTCCATTGCAGTCGTAGGTCTATTTCAGTTTTCGATTGGTGCCACAAATAATAAAATCAATTCTCGCCATAGCCAATCATATTCACATATAAAGCATGGTACCATACTGAAATGTGAAAGATCACGGATGGTTGTAGGGTTTTACATCCACAATACATGGTTGATATTAATTCGTATTAATTGTATTATAAGTAATTATGATCTACTTACTATTTTATCCATTTTTTTGTGGGAGAAAATAAAGGGAGAAAATCTTACATTTTGTCATACTTAATGATTCTGAATGTTTTATGCATTGTTTGAGTTGCGAGCACAGAGTTTGAACATAAAAACTTAATGAACCACACCAACCCAACTAATAAAAAACGAAAACTGAGCCAAGACTTTAGAATAATTCTTGCCTTTACACTGGCTTTAACAGGGCCTTGAGGAGGCGGCAATACGCCTAGGCCTCATGCTTCAGGCATTAGGCTTTTGGCCTCTGGGCAATTGCAATTAGGACCTACCCGAGCTATAAAACCAGGGTTATTTTTATTTTCAGGAGTGATTGAGGCAGTAGCCTGTTGCCTATACACCTCCCAAAGAAAGGACTTGCCATAATTTTCATACACTCAAGAGAACTGTGAATAGCCAGTTCCGTTTTGGAAAACTCGACGTGCAGCATCTAAACTCCAGATGGCCAAGTGTCGGAAATGTCTATGCCAATGGGTTTCCCATAGGTGTCGGCCTATCTTGTTATTCAAAATTTCCTTGGTTGCTTTATACATGTACGATTTAATGCAAGTATTATTGGATAGCTCCAATGGTTGGGCTCCTTTATTATAATTTGGTGAAATAAATGTTCAAGACCAGAGTTCCCTAATAGTCTTTGGGTCAGTCGGAGGGACATGGTACGACAGTCAGAGATAACTATATTTTCCGTGTATTCACAATAGGGGTAAATGAAGGCTCATTTATGCTATATCACAAGTATTTTTTGTTTTGTAAAAGATAAAAGTGCACGGCGAGGTTAAATAATACATGAAAACATAATGGTACTTACAACGTGTCCAAGCTCGCCTCTGCGGCCACGAGAGCCTGAGGGTCCAACGGGTCCAGACTGCCCACTGTTGCCATCTTTTCCACGGCTACCTGCCTGGCCTAAGCCTCCCTGCAGAGAAAGGCAATGAAGTTAAAGTTTAAAAATTTTTTTTAGCAACTTTGTTACTATTTTTAAAAGAATAAAACTGTTCCTCTTTTCACTGGTATTGCTAATACCCACTTGTCTTTTATTCACAATATCGTCTTATGAATACAAAATTCACAATACAATGTCAACATCACGTCTTGTTTGTGTTCATACCAAGGACACCCCATTACTGTCATTTTCTTTTATAGGATTTGTGGCAAAATACGATGCTTGTGTATATGTTTAATTTGATCAACTCATTTTATTCACTTGCACCATCACCCTCCTGTGCCCATTTCACTTGATTCTATGTTGGTGTATGCATTGTGCTGGAGTAGAAATGTGGTGTAAATGTGACCATGCAAGATGCATTTGGCGGAATGCCCTTTTTCTAGGAAATATTTTTCTTACAATAATTGAATACACACGAGTGCATGCTTATTTTAGGACAAACAATGACATAACATACCCTTGAGCCTGCATGTCCAGCGATACCTCCTCCACCAGTTTCACCATGAGGTCCCTAAAAAAAATAAAAAGAACCACATAAAGGGAGACAACATGAAACGTGGGGACATCATGTATAACATCACAGAAGCTCGAAATCATTATACGCTTCGGGACCTCTGCGGAGAGCTACAAGTTCAGGCATGTATTAATGGTTTTGAACTTCCATATGATTACATTTCGAAGCTAATATGAATAAGTCTGGTTTGATATTTGCCTGAAAATACGATCTCATTTAGTTTGCATTGCAAACCATGCACATGTACAAAACAGCAGGTTGTTTCCACAATAGGATGGTTGATTCCCTGTTTGCCCAGATGAACATTTGGAGTATGAACTGCTTAACTGCAAAACCAGCTGCAATTTATCCATCCGTAAGATTTTCCATTTTTCCAGCAATTAGTTACTCGTGCAGTTTTATTATCAGCCAAAGGCTTATTATGGAGAATATTATGGCCAATTCCACATGTGAATATGCAATAGCGTTATAGCAATGCGCGCGTGATAAGGAAAAGGTGAAGTTATTTTACACAAGTAAATTGAAAATACAATGTAATACATGTCTCTGAGAAGGATAGTGTGAGTCGGCTTCGGTGGACAAGATAAACAAGCGAGTTTTTTTTTTTTGTTTACAAGATCGAGGCTCGTGAAAGAGCTAACATTAATCACACAAAAAGTCAAACCGACACATAAAACACAAAATAAGGGGAGCGGTAGACAAGTTGGGGAGAGAGGGGGAAGGACACAAACACAACATTTGAGAGCAGGGACATCGAGAGAAATGTGGGAGAGGGAGGGCTTGGGGGGGGGGGGTGAGAGAGGTATAAAACATATGGACACTGCAAGGACTTCCAGGAAAGAAGTTGGAATTTCAAACAAGTTGATCTGGGGTGAATTAGCGGGGGTGGAAAAGATGAAGGTTTTGGATGGGGGAAGATAAGAGATGGCGGTGAACAGCTGTTTTAAAGACCTGGAGGGAGGAGTGGGATTGAAGGGAGTGGGGGAGTTTGTTCCAGAGGTGGGAGAAAAGGGGAATGAAAGAGTGAAGGTGAGCAGAGAGCCTAGATTTTGCCAGTTTAACCATAAGAGGGTTGCTGGCAGATCTTGTGCGACCTGCGAGTTTATCAGCTAAAGGTCGATACGAGTATATTTACCGAGAGGTCATGTTTCCTATGCCAGTAAATGTAATCTTATGAACTTTTAAGTTGATAAAATGAGTTGCAAAAATGTTTGCAAATTCAGTTGTAACACATTAATCAATATTTTTGACATGGAAAAGGGAAAGCCCAATGGTCTGTTCAACTCAATCAATATGACTGAAGTATATCAATGCTATAAGGAAGTCAAGTCCCCCAAAAAACGAACTATATTGTACTTTTTAGCAAATTCCATATATATGATTTTTCGATGATAAAATGAGCAACTGAACAACCAGAACAGTTCATTCCATGTTTCTTCAAATTCATAATGCATGTACGAGCATTGGACGCTCCAGGATTATAGTTCACAGTCATTAAAAATTTTAAAAAAAGATGTCCCTTGAACTCATCTCTGTTTTCCTGGGATTAAATAAAACGAAAGGGTTAAGTATAATCTAGAAAATTGTGACTGATGGGCTCTTCTTTTACATAACTTGCATGGTTCTGCATTATAATTGAAGTACTTTGTAGATGAGGCCTGTTCGGCTGTGCAGACATGGCCCGCTTCATTCCTGCAAAGCTAGATGCTACCTGTTTCATAATAATCAGTCAAGCTGTTGTACCTATTCCTTTTAACATTTCTCTCTCCATCAAACATCACTCAACCATCTAAATTAATACTCAAAAAGTTTCTCCTTCTCCGTCCTCACTTTTCTTATTTGCTTTGTGAATGCTCGTTCATGCGTAGCTCACTTCCTTCCGTGCTTGCTTTCTGCTCTTTACTCTCCCACTCTGCAAAATTCTTTGTTTAAACATTTTCAGTGTATTTTGTGTTCATCGTGGTGGTCGAAGACCATGACACCTCTTTTTTTTTTAAATTTTAATTTTTTGGTATACAGAATCGAGGCTCGTTCTTTCCTTTCTATACATCTGCTGCATTAATTAATTACGCACGTTCCATGTGGCCTAGTTCCTTACTCTTTACCTCCATCTCCAGTCACCTTCCTCTCGTGAATTCCTCCTCATTTGCCTCCTAAATAAACGTTTGTTTTAATTTTATTTTTAAAACAACTTTTCACTCCTTTCTCTCAACACCAAGTCCCTTAATCACTCTTTCATTCTTCATGAATGCTTGTCTGTATAATAAAAAAATGTTCTGTCTTTTTCTGATGTTCCCCTTCTGTGCCCACCTCTCCATCAGGCTCTTCCATTCTCTTGCATCATTTTCCCCATTTTCCTTCACCATTCCCTGTTTGCTCCCAAACCCAAATCTTCTGCATCATTGAACAAATACAGCACTATTTTATTCCTGACCTTTAACCCTCTGATCTTTCCATCATGGATGCCAAATTTATGAAAGTGTACTGGAACTTGGACTACAAAAGTGCAGCCCAGGCTGTACATTGATCTGGACCAGGTTATATTTCCCAATACAATATATCTCTCAAGCCTTCTTACTTTCCAATTTATCCACTGATGATGTTCATTAATTTTCAAACTTCAACCTCAACAACTCGGTTGAGGGAAGTGGAGACGTCAATGATGCATATCAAGATCCTAAATTTCTGCTACAATGCTACTTCCTAAAATCATTTTTATTGATGATGACACGCTGTGCAGAACAGATGCCAAACTTCTGAGATGCAGGATCAACCCTCCAATTTATATCTTCGGTCAACATCCATAAGCGGTGCAATACTTGCAGATCCTAGACATCACTATTTGTCATAACCTATATCGAGTTGACCATAACTCCAAAACATCTAAGGCTGGCCAACACCTTGGTAGTCTCTGCCGAGTAAAGTCCGTTCTGAGTCACGCATTGCTCAGCATGGCACGCAAGACAATCATCCAACGTTCTATGAAATATGGCTCCCTACTATGTGCTGGTGCCACTACTTCCAAACTTGATCCTTGTGAGATAGTCAGGTCCAAGGTTTTCAGGTTATACACAGGGTCTGCTATTCAATCACTTACAGTCAGGTTGGTGGGATCTCTTTCCCATTGCTTCAGTTCTGGCCTCATTCTGTCTGCCCTCTCATCCATCTACCCCCAGCTCTCTCAGGTTGCAAAAGGTTCGTCCAGAATCCCTTGACTGTTTATCCTTCCCAATCATGTAATAATGTTTACCTCCATTCTATCATTCCTATATTTAGCCTGGTGTTGGCTTAGCAGTTAGGGTGCCGGCTTGGGATCCTACGATCCTGGGTTCAAATCCCGGTCAATCGCTGAATTAACGCCAGGGGGGTTGACTCATCCTGCCATCCTTCCGAGGTTGGCAAATTGAGTACCAGTTCACTGGTAATTCCCTGTGTGTCGCAAGAGGTGACTAACAGGGTTGGCGGCAGGAACAACATCCGGCCATAAAACATTGCTTCAAAAAAGGGGACCATGGTGCCAGAAAATGGCCAACCCCTGCTCTGCGGGGAAAAATGGCCTCTAAAGGTGGTTCTAGCATTCCTATATTTGCTCTTCTGTGGAACTGGCTCTGTTTGTTATCTTACTGTTATCTCATGCCTCTCTTTACACTTCTGGCCTTACTTTATCCATCTTCTCCCCATCCTCACCCCACCACCACCCCCACGCACACTCTTGAAAAAAAAAAAAACCCATACCTGATTTGCATTCCTCAAAGCTGGATGCTCATCTCCATTTCTCCACCCTGTACCTTTTCATGTGTGGGACCACCTTCCTATTCCTGTTCCCTCATGCTTTTCCCTCTAATCATTCAAGCTCAGGGTCCATCGTCACCCCATACTCTTTCTCATACCCACACTGCTATTTTCGATACAACGGACTCCCACCAACCCCTCCTTGATTTTCAATGTTGGCTCTTCCCATCATTGTCGAGCAAAATTCACAAATTGTTGGATTATTCATAACCTACAAAAAGGGGATGCAAGCTGTGTTTACACTGTCACAAGACAAGTCAGTTTACTTTTCTTATTCGAATTCTGTCTCTCCCATTCCTGTCACTCAACCTACCCCTGTGATGTATCAATGTGTTTTTGTCTGCCTGTTTCCCCTTTAACCTCCGTCAGCCTGTAAACCTGTATCCCTCTGTCATTTGGCACTTCCATGACTTCTTTTGTATAGAAAACATGCAGCATTGAAATAATAAACAGTCTGGCAATTTAAAAGGTAATTTTTAAAATCATTTTTCTGCTTCTACTGGTTTGTTGCATTTGTTTATGGTTTATGCTATTAAATACCGGGACACCAGGAAGACCCCGCAGGCCTGACCATCCTCGGTGGCCCTTGATTCCTCGGCCTCCAAACTCGCCTGTTTCACCCACTGACCCAGATGATCCTGATGGTCCCTGCAAACACGAACAGCATGTAAAATATGGCCATTTGTTTTCATGACTTTGTTTTTAGTACCTTCCCAGACGTAGCAGATATATTTGGTCTCTACAACACTGCTAGTGTACAAGCGAAAATAGGACATGGATAATGGTCAAATGGAAGAAAAATCAAATCCTCTAAAACTTATTAGAAATTAAATTGTTGTTTTATTTGTGGTAACAGTCATTGTCACAGGTTCTGAACATGCGCAAAATTTGCTGTTTCTTGTATGATAAGATTATGCATAATTTAATAAATACCAATTGAGATTGGAAAAATATTCTACATGAGTATGCATGCTAAATAATAACAATAATAACTATAACGGCACTCGGTAGAGCACATACCTCCGCCAGGCGAACAGTTTACGTTTTGTATCCATTGATAGGTCGGATCTGGATCCAGATGTGAACCAAAATCTAATCGGCTTGTTATTGTCACCTAACCAACTCATCCACCTAGTTTTGTCATAACTCGTCCACAACTTTTTGAGATATTTATCCTTTTTGGCCCCCTCTCTCAATAGTGAAGAATCATGTAAAAAAAATTCGTGTCCGGATCCGGATTCAGATCTTCACCAAAATCGAAACAATTCATCATTGGCACACACCCAACCGGTCCACCAAGTTTGTCCAAATCTGTCAATAGCTTTTTGAGTTAGAACTGCTTGGATAACACAAACCTAATGCTTGGATCGATAAAGGATTTTTTTCTTCTCAACTGAATGTATAATATTTTTGGGTCTGACAATTAATAGGTTGGCAACCTGGTGTTGGCTTAGCGGTTAGGGTGCTGGCTTGGGATCCGAGGATCCTGGGTTTGATGATGATATACATATATATATATATATATATATATATATATATATATATATATATATATATATATATATATATATATATATATATATATACAGTGGAACCTTGACTTACGAGTGCCCCAACTTACGAGTTTTTCGAGATACGAGCCGTCGCTCGGGCGGTTTATTGCTTTGAGATGCGAGCCGAGATCTGAGTTACGAGCTTTCGCCACCCTCCACCAGGTGGGTTCCGGTCACGTGGTTATCTTGCCGTGCAAGTATCTCTGCCGTATATCGCTGCATTTTTGTTTTCGCATGTTGGTTATTTTGAGTTTACGCCAGCCGCCACCAGGTGGGTTCCGGTCACGTGGTTATCTTGCCGTGCAAGTACAGTATCTCTGCCATATATCGCTGCATTTTTGTTTTCGCATGTTGGTTATTTTGAGTTTACGCCAGCCGCCACCAGGTGGGTTCCGGTCACGTGGTTATCTTGCCGTGCAAGTACAGTATCTCTGCCGTATATCACTGCATTTTTGTTTTCGCATGTTGGTTATTTTGGAAAATTTCTTAGTTTTAACCATGGGTCCTAAGTAATTGAGTGCCAAGGGCAGTACTGAGAAGAAGAAGAGGATGATGTGCTTGGATATAAAACACGCAATCGTCGAAAAACATGAGCAAGGTGTGCGTGTTGTCGACTTGGTGAGGCAGATGTGAAGACAGCTGAAGATTTTATTATAACTTTTGCCGAACTGATAGAAGCCGAACGATACATCCCCCAGCAAATCTTCAACTGTGACGAGACAGGGCTCTTCTGGAAAAAGATGCCAAGGAGGACGTATATAACGGCAGAGGAGAAGAGCATGCCAGGCCACAACTTGTTCAGAGTGCCGGCGATAGCTCGCCTTCTCTTTGTGGAAGACACGGTGAGATCCTTAACATCCAACAACTAATGGGACGCAAACGGGGCGCCCAGTTTAGCGGTACACACATTGATGAATCACCCTGCCTGTGAAACACCGACATGACAGGTTATAGCTGGGTCGGGATTCAAACCCAGGCTGGACAGTTTAGAGTCAAGTGTGCGTACCTCCAGTCCAGGCCATCCTGCCAACTTGTATGCTGCATACAGGTGAAATATAAAGCGCGAGATATTTTTATATATACTGCATATTTAAAAAAAAATTGGTGTGGTTTTTGGCGGGCTGGAACGGATTAATAGCATTTCAATGCATTTTAATGGGGAAATTTGATTTGAGAAACGAGCAATTTGAGTTACGAGCTCGGTCACAGAACGAATTAAACTCGTAAGTCAAGGTTCCACTGTATATATATATATATATATATATATATATATATATATATATATATATATATATATATATATATATATATATATATATATATATATATATATATATATATATATATATCGATTAATTAAGTACGCATTTATTTTCTTTCGACATCTGGGCAATATCTCAGGCACCTTTTGAGTTAGGAACAGCCTGATGTTGGCTTAGCGGTTAGGGTGCCAACTTGGGATCCTGGGTTCAAATCCCGGTCGATTGCTGTATTAACGCCAGGGGGGTTAACTCAGCCTGTCATCCTTCCGAGGTTGGCAAATTGAGTACCAGCTCACTGGTAATTGCCTGTGTGGCGCAAGAGGCGACTAACAGGGTTGGCGACAGGAAGGGCATCCGGCCATAAAACATTGCTTCAAAAAAGAGGGACCACGGTGCCCGAAAAAGGCCAACCCCTGCTCTGCGGGGAAAAATGGCCTCTAAAGATGGTCACAAAGGTGGTCACAAGTAATACGTTAGTATTCTGATGGCTAAGCAGATTAACTCGTTTTTTGACTTCGCTGTCGTTCTTTGGATTCAGTGAAATCTTAATGGACGTGAGAGGGGGACAGATTTCACCAATATTAATTATCTCTCTCTTTGAAGAAGCCATCATCCAATGGGTGAGTTACGAGGGGAATGGGAGAAAGAATTGAGTAGAAATTGGAAAATATTGATTGTTGATTCAATTTTTCAAGAAAAAGACAAAGTTCACACACACTGCCTCATCTTGAGAAATCTACTATTAAACCGTCTTTCATAAGGGAAGGAAAAAACATGCTTCAATTGAGCGCAGTCTAGTCTGAACCCCATTCTGGTCAACATTCTTTGCTCAGAACACATGGGAACAAACATAAGAGTTTAATCTTGATATATGAAGATCTTTTTAAAATAATATGAAGTTCATAAATAAGACATATAAGTGAGAGCATTTTACTATCTTTTTACCACTAGAAAATGCATGTGCTCACTTGCTGAGTTTTATTAGAAACAATGGAAGAATTTATTTCTCATTTATTTCTAATTGAAGGTAGATATTTATTTTATTTCAGTTAGTTAGATATGGCAGATATTTCTTGGTTTTCCTAATTCTTCGACACTTTGGTCCTCTCAAATGCCATCAGAGTTGCAGTCGCAGATGTGCAACTCACAATTACAATAATGGGTCTTTTGCATCATTAATTAATTAATTAAAATTTATGTCACAACTCCATAAAACCTTGAGATTACACCCTCAACAAACAAACTTTCGACAGAGTAAAACAACATTTGGCTGATAATACAGTACCAGTGTCGTATCGACATGTAATATTCCTCATATATAAATCTGTAACTTAATCAATCACATTAACTTCATTATATCCCATATTATCTACTTGTAGGGTAAATATGTCAATGTTACCACTGTGAAGACCAACAATTTACATCCAGATGATTGAAGACAGGACATTCAGTCATGTTTTGTCCAAGTGATGGCAGTAATGCTGGTTTGACCACCATGGATATATGATGCAAATCTTCAAATAGGCTATAATAAAATGAAACAGTGTTAAATTTATAAAACAAAGTATGATGTTGAAACGGTAAAACAAACAAAGTTTAAAAACTTACAATGGGCCCAACTGGTCCTCTGCGTCCTGAAGTTCCAGATTCCCCTTGAGAGCCCTGAGAGACACAACATTAACATTGATGAGAAATATCAGCACTTATGCTCATGATTCTGACCTTTAGACATTGAAAATCAAAATCCATTGAAATATTTTGCCCAACTAACGATTGTTTTTAATTATTTAGACTTTAGTTGGACACACATTGCCTGGCAAAAATAATTACATCTCACCAAAATGTTCATCGATGATTAAGTCATGAGTCATTTCTTAAGAGTAAATAATGTCATCACAATGCTTAAAATTCTGAGAGCAATGCCATAATTCGTCCTCTCAAATAATAAGGTTACAAACCATTCAACTACCACTACCTATTCAATTATGATTTTGCTTCCTCCGTTTTTTGTTCACCTGTATCATATAATATTTATAAATATATATCGTGTATATTCTCCCCAACATAGTTTAAAGTTTGTAGTGTGTGTACTGTATTTGTATGTATGTACATATGTATATACTGGATATGTATTAATGTATATACTGTATATGAATATATTGTTACAGATACGACTTTGATGGTATGGTGGGCCGAGCGGGATGGCCGCCGTATCCGTACAAGTTACCCCGATTGCACCCGGGGTTGACTAATCGCGCTATGCTAGACCAATGAAGGAAAAAGAAGACACCCGGCTGGGTTATAATGACACAATACGACACCAACGTTTCGATTCTCAAGTATATTCGTACGGAAAAAGGTTAGATTACAGGGGCTAGAGGTATATTACAGGAAGACAGGCACTTAGACACACTCTTATATTAACCCCGGACAGACGACAGACACACGGGACAAAATGCTGACTCACACGGGGGTTGATGAAAAGGAAAGGCAGGTCGCGATGGCTCAAGGTGCACTCTTGGCTCAAGGCAGAATCGACCCGGTCCGGTCCAGAGATGCGGGAGGTTTCACAGCGCTCGGAGGGGACGTTCTTTCACAGGCGGGCCTTTCTCTCTCAGCGCTCGCAGGTCCTTCTTTCTCCAGCTCGGGGCGCATCTCTCGTCACGTCCGGCGCGGGGCCGCGTATATATCCGGCGGGGAGTGACACGCCCTCGGCTCGTTAGCGCCGCCCCAGATGGCATCGGCCCATGGCTTCTCATTGGGTGCGGGGGTTACCGGCTCCGCCCTTGACGAGGGGCCGACAGGGAGCCCCTTCGTGGTAACCCCGTGGAGCGCGTGGTCAATGGTGGCTAACCGAGCCGGAAGGAGGACGCCCACTCCCCATGCCGTCACCGCGCCGCCCCCCTCTTTTGTTGTTGTTGTTGTAGTTGGCGCTTCCTCATGGGGAAGAGATGCGGAGAGGTATGGGGAGGTCCTAAACTTCCTAACAGGTGCCATATAATCACATTCTGGTGCAACGAAGAGTCATAATTAATGGAAACAAGTCCTTAACTGACATAGATTAAGAATAACTAGCAAGATGTCCTATAATTGTCTACGTGTGGTGCGGGGGACCTGGGCACGACATTTAATGGGGGGATGAAGGGGAAGATCGGCTCTAATGGGTGTTGTTTACAGACAATGGGACTAGGGAATGGGGTAAGGGAGAGTTGGGGAGTATCGGAGAAAATAGGGGAATATTTACAAGCGGATATGGAGGCCAAATTCCATATTCGCAACATTGCACCCTTCTCTACCCTCGGGGCGTCCCGACCCGATAAATTTTTACCTACTTTAGTGTGGCACGCAATGTAGTTCCCTCTACTATTAACTCTACCCTGAGTGCGACAGTTTTACAGATATTCACAAATGAGTAAATATGTCCCCCTGCGACGTTGCACCCTTCTCCTCACAGAAACACACCCACAGGATAACCGAATCCGGAAAGAATTCTCAAACTAAACATACAGCCGGTAGGGAGCATTATTTACAAGACTACGCTGCTATTTACACTACGATCCAGGACCTGTTTTTGGAGGAACACATGCAGATGTTATGCATAGAGAGAGCGCGCTTGCCAACATCGATACACCAACCCACGAGTGCTCTGTGGCCGACGGCCTTTAATAACGTGCAGAGCACCCTTTCCGAGCATCAACAGCACCACCCCACCACCAATCGGTGCAGTCACCATTGTTCATTGGAATAAAAATAACTTCAACAACCCCTAACCCTGCAGGTGTCTCTTGCTCTTCTTGTGGTGCACTTGGTGGTGTTAACTATTAGTGGTTCACCTGTATGGCATAGGTGCCACTTTGATCCATAGGTCCATCCCCGGGTGGTGCTTGGCCGCAAACGAACTGCGGTCCATTGTGGGTGGCCACAAACATTGCGGTCCATATGGTGTACCGATCCAGGCAGCGAACAGCGAAAGTGCAGGCCCACAACTGCGCAGCCAGCACCTCTCTCTCCTCTCTCTCTACCCCAAAGCCAGATCCTCGGAGGTGGGAGACAAAAGAAGCAGACAAGTGAGTAAGGTGGTAAGGGCGCAAAAGTGCACGCAATGTAAGGTAATGCACACTGGGGGCACATGGGAACCAGGTGAGACAGGTACGTTCCTATCGTACGCCCCCCCCCCACCAGGTAACCTACATGGCCCCTCCCTTACCCCTTACTGCATCCACACAACACAACACTACTCATAAACATCTACTTTACAAATCAGCAAACATCCCTACTGTCTTCCCCGTTCCTCCCATATACCAAATTCGTCTTCTCTCCCTCCTAACCAATCAAATTTGCCATTTTCAACTCTCATCAAAATTTGCCATCTCCAACTGAACATCAAAATTTGCCATCACCAATTCATCATCAGTCCCTCCTAGGGAGGGAGAGATGGAATCACCCCAATGTCTCATCCACGTCGTGATGCGTCTCACAAATCCTCACAGCAATCTCATTTCCTGCAACAAACAAAGAAAACACAGGTGTGGAGTCATCATCATCACCACAGGTAAGTGGCTGCGTATGGTGCGACAGGTTCATCAATCCTAACTATCTCCTAAATGACTTTAACAACTTTACACTACCCGGGGGCTTTCTCCGGCCAAACCATTGGCCCTCTTACACTATGGGTTCTAAAAACCAATTCCCATTGGCCAAACTGTGGTGCTCTTCGATTTGGGGTCTCACTCCCCCGATTCATCTCCCGGTGCCCTCGCACAATTTCTGGGCTGCGGCGTGTACCTCTCCCAGTGGGTCTACCCACCTGCACACCTCCACCACTGCAGTTGCCTCCGAGCTTACCTGCTCCTCACCCTAACCTAACTACCTGGGGAAGGCCCTCTGGCTCTCTCCCCACTCCGTGCCCTCTCTGGCACTGGGCTGCCCGATCCACACCCGGGACCCTCAGGCACCCACTCACAACTACCGGCTCCCAGAGCCCACCTGCGGCCTCACCTGGCCGACATCCTCACAGTGGTGGAGTGCCCAACCAACTACACACACTAACAGGCTACACGCCCAGCCATTTCCACAACACTAATGCACCCATTCACAACACCATTCTGCAACCGCACCACAAATGCCAATATCCAACCACAATTTACCTGCACCCTCTACCTAACACTTACACTACCCGCCCCGGGTGCTCGTGAAAGGGGTCCACTCTTCCCCCATCCACACCTTCGCACCATGCACACCACTCCGTACCACTCACTCCAACTCTCTCCACACACCTGTACCTGCACACCTGTGCTCTCACACCTGGTGCCACCTGCACCCTTCTCTCCCCAAGCGCATTCGCGCTGATCCACACACTCACTACTCATACACTGCTCCACACACCTGTCCAGTTGCACCCCTGTGCAATCACACCTGTTCAATTCTCACAAACACGGCATCATCTCAGCTAACTACTCCCTTCTGAAACTTGCGCTTCCCAGTCGTCCCTTTAAACTATTGCGCTCCCTCGTCATTATAATCCACACTAATCTACCTGCGTCCCCACTACAGGTATCAGTCACTAACTAATCTTAACGTTACCTAATGTCATCTTCGCTAGATCCCTACACACCATATCCTAACCCACCCGGGCTAGTTTTCACTGCCATACACCCCATAAACTATTGCTCCTTTGCCCCACTCACATGGGAAAGGTGGCAGGGATGCCACCCTCTCCCACCGGGCCTATCGCTCCTCAATCCCCCAGTCCTCTGGCACTAATAAGCCCCCCTTATTCAGAGGTACTGGGTCCCGCCTCGGCATCTAAAGCCGAGGCGATCCACGGGGGCGCCTGCTCGCCGGTGTAAGGTCTTATCCGGTCGGCGTGGACGATCCGAGGGAGGGCTCGTGGCCCCATTTTGATCTTAAAGACCACGTCACAGATTTGCGACAGGACGACTCCTGGGCCTTGCCAGGGGGAGGTGAGTTTTGGGCACCTTCCCTTCCGCCTCCGGGGATTAAAGAACCAAATCTTCATCCCCGGAGCGTATTGACTCCCCTGGCTCCGGTCGTCGTACCTGCGCTTCATCTTTTCCCCCGCCAGATGGAGTTGGCGGCGGGCGAAGGCATGGACTAGCTCCATGCCTTCCTCTAGGTGACGTGCGTACCCCTCCCTCGGCGGGTTAACCACTGTGTCTGGCACGGGACCGCATAGCAAGTCGGCGGGAGCCCGTAACTCCCGCCCATACATAAGCAACGCTGGACTGCATGCGGTGGCCCCGTGCTGGCTGGTTCGGTAGGCCATGAGCAAGTAAGGGAGATGTTCGTCCCAGTCATCCTGACGGGTGGTGGTGAACAGTGCCAGTTGTTGGATTAAAGTTCGGTTGAATCTTTCCACCATCCCGTCAGATTGAGGTCTTAAAGGCGTTGTCCTGGTTTTTCGAATTGACAGGAGACTGCACACATCTTTTAGTAATTTGCTCTCAAAATTTCGTCCCTGGTCGGTGTGCAACTCCTGTGGAATCCCATGCCGGCACACAAATCCTTCCACGAAGGCCTGCGCTACCACCCCTGCTTCTTGGTTGGGGAGGGCGTAGGCCTCCGGCCACTTGGTGAAGTAGTCCATCACAACGAGGATATACTTATTACCTTGGCGGGTGCGGGGCAGCGGTCCTAGAATATCCATAGCCACCCGCTCAAGGGGGGCCCCCACCTGATGTAATTGAAGGGGGGCCCTCATCCTCCGTGCTGGTCCCTTTTTGGCAGAACAGGCGTCGCATCTCCGACACCAGTCCTGTATGTCGCGCCCCATATTCACCCAATAGAACCTCCGGCGGACCCGAGATATTGTCTTTGTCCTGCCCAAATGGCCGCCGGAGCGGGTACCATGCACCTGTTGCAATATGACGTTCTTGAATTTGTCAGGGACTATCACCAGCCAGGAAGTTCGATCAGAGGGAACCTCCACCCACTTGCGATACAAGATGTTGCCTTTCAATTCCAGGGTCTGCCACTGAGCCCAATATGCCTTTGTCTGCGCCCCGAGGGGGGTGACCTCTTCCCCCCTTGGTCTTTGCCCCAATTTGACCCATTGGAACACCGGCCCCAGAACAGGATCCTCCTGCTGGGCCGTGCTCCAAGCCAACTCTCCAAATTCCTCGTCCGCGGTTAGTGGCAAAATTGGCCCTCTCACCCGGGTTGCCCGGACGACGAGAATCGGGGCGGAATCGCCCAATTGCTCCCTCTCCTCGTGTCTCGCACAAAATTTACAGTTTTCCCCCAGACAAGGACGCCGAGAGAGTGCGTCCGCATTACCATGGGCCTTCCCGGCCCTATGGGCCACATCAAAATCGTACTGCTGCAACTTTTCCAACCACCTTGCAATTTGGCCCTCCGGTTCCTTGAACCGAAGGAGCCATTGCAAGGAGGAATGGTCAGTTCTAACCAAAAATTTCCGCCCGTACAAGTACGGGTGGAAATGGTTCATGGCAGCCAGCATAGCCAATAACTCTTTGCGAGTGACGCAATAATTTCTCTCGGGCCTACTTAAGGCCCGACTATAATAACCAATCACTCTCTCCACGCCCTCCTGTGTCTGAGACAAAACTGCGCCCAATCCTTCCTGGCTCGCATCCGTGTCCAGGGTAAATGTCCCGTCACTAGTGGGGTAAGCTAGAAGGGGTGCGGATGTTAGACACCCCTTCAATTTTTGGAAGGCCTCGTGGCACTCCCGTGTCCAATTAAATCGCGTCCCCTTCTCCGTAAGCCGGTGGAGGGGACGGGCCAACTCCGCAAATTTCGCCACAAAGCGCCGGTAGTAGGAGCAGAGTCCCAAAAATCCCCGCACCTCTTTGATGGTACGTGGTGCGGGCCACTCCTCTACCGCTTTAATTTTGTCTGGGTCTGTTTTTACCCCCTCGCGGCCAATCACGTGACCTAGATAGGCCACCTCTCTTGCAAACAAAGTGCACTTACTCGGGTTCAGCTTCAACCCTGCCTGTCTGAGGCACCCGAACACCTGGTCCAAATTAGCTAGTGCCTGGGGGAACGTTTGGGCATGTACCAGGACGTCATCCAGGTACACCAGGCATGACTGCCATGGCATGCCGCCTAGTACATGCTCCATCAATCTCTCAAAGGTGGCGGGGGCGTTACACAAACCAAACGGCATCACAGTAAACTGATACAGTCCCTTACCTGTGGAAAATGCCGTTTTCTCCTTCCCTGCCCTATCCATCTCCACCTGCCAATACCCACTCTTGAGGTCCAAAGTTGTGAACCAATTTGAGCCCGCAACGCCATCGAGGGTGTCATCAATCCTTGGCAGGGGATATGAGTCCTTGAGTGTCACGTTGTTTAGCTGGCGATAGTCCACGCAGAACCGCGTGGTCCCATCCTTCTTTTTGACCAGCACAACAGGTGACATCCAAGGACTTCCCGAGGGCTCGATCACACCTGCGTCGAGCATTTTTGCAACCTGCTCGTCAGCTTCCGCCCTCTTGCTCCAAGGGAGCCGTCGGGCGGCCTGACGAATAGGCCGGGCCTCACCGGTGTGGATCTGATGTTTCACCAGGCCCGTACGTCCAATATCCTCGGTGGACAGGGAGAAGAGGTCCAAATGGGACCCAACCAGTTTGTGTAAGGCCTCCCTCTGGGTACCTCCCAACTCTACGCTACTACGATTTACCATCTCGCAAATGGGATCGGGCCAATTCCTACTTGTTATTGAAGGCTCCCCCCGGGGTCGGCTCGGCTGGACGTTCTCGCCCCTCACTGTCGCGACTTCCTCAACTGGGGTGCAGCCAGCTACCCTCGTGCCCCTTACTATAGTGCGTGGTTCTGTACTCACATTTACTACTCGGACGGCCACTACCGGTCCGTCCGTTTTTACAAGGGTGCGGCCCACGATTAAACCCGGTATGGACTGCGCTGCCACCGGTTCGACCAGGCCGCAGGACTCCTGCCATGTTGGGCGAGCTGCCCACCGGGCCGGCACTATCGCCTCGGCCCTGGGGGGGATGGTCACGGCCTCGGAAGCCTCCAGCTCCGCTCTCTCGGCCGTGCTCACTCCCCCTAACGGCAGCTCTTCTACTCCCACCTGCAGGATCCCCCGGCACAAGTCGATTTTACAACCGCTGGCAGTCAACAGGTCCAACCCTATTAAACATGGGTCGCACACCTCCGCCACCCAAACATCTATCTCCCTCCTTACCGACCCTAACTTGAGGGTCACAGAACCACGCCCTATGATCGGGGCCGTTACCCCGGTAGCAAGCTGCAAACTATAATTTTGCAGGCGCTGGATCTTATCCCAGCCACCTGCGCTCGAATCAAGGACCACAGGGCTGATGATCGTGGCGCTAGCTCCTGTGTCCACGACGGCGTCTACCCCCACGCCGGCAATTTTGCATCTAATTGTCAGGCTACCGGTTCCAATTTGGCCACAATAAATGACCTGTCGCGTCAATGAGGGCTCTCCTCCATCCTCTGCTGCCGAACACCGCCCTACGTGCCCGACACCTTCTAGTTTCCCGGGGTCTGGCGGGGGGGTGTCTGGGGTCGGCTAACCCGCTCCCCCCTGGGCGGAGTTGAGGACCTCAACTGCCGGGGATCATCCCGGCGCGCGTTTCGACAGTGCCGCGCCAGGTGACCCAGGCGGTTGCAGGTATAGCACCTCACCTGATAAGGTGCTTGCCTCCGGAATTCCAAATTCCCCCCCCTGTAGGTCCGAATTGGATTACCCGCTCGTGGTCCACCGCGGGCCACCTCCGGGGCCGCCTGCCATGGTCCAGGTCCTGCCAGGCGCTGGTCCACCAGCCTCCGGACCATGCCCGCCAGGTCAGGACCCACGTCGGGGGCGGGCCCCCTAAGGGGTCCGCCCTCCATCGGGGGTCCCATCTGGCGGACCGCCATTGCGAGACGCTCGCCCCCCCGGGCCAGGGGCCTCGCTGCTTCCCAACGGGCCGCAGCGTCAGCCGCCTGGCTCAGAGTCTGCGGGCGCCACATGGCGAGCTGTTGCCGGAGCTCAATATCCGGGAGGGCCTGGATAAAATGGTCCAGCGCCAGGCTTTCCCGGGAATCCGCTGCCATGCTAGCATGTGCGATCCCCACTGCGCGGCGAATGTCGTGGGCAAGTTCCCCGATGGCTTCCTGGGGCTTGCGCTTTCGCAGCGCGAGCTGAGCTTTAACAAGCTCGCTCTGCTGTTCTATTCCAAATCGATTAATTAGGGCGTCGCGGAGGGCTGGCAGGGTGAGAGCACCCGCTGGTAATGCCGTCAGCACCTCCGCCGCCGCGCCGCGCAATGCGGCCACCAGGTGTACTCCACCTTCGTCCTCACCCCAACCGTTACCCTTACACACACAGTCGAACTGCGCCAGGTACGCGCGTAGATCACTCTTGCCGTCATACGGCGCGAGTGGGACCTTGTGGGACCACCTCGTATGCGAGTCGTTGCCCGCCGGCCGGACCCCGTGCGTCGCCCCTTGCGGGGTCAGCGCGGGGCCGAACCGGCCGGGCCCCCACAGTACACTACCCCCAAGGGGCTCTCGTGCCTCCCCGGTCCCTCCAACAACTACCCCTGTTGGTGTCGATGCATGGGTCACACCTCCGCAACCCGCTACCCATTCCATACCACCACCACCACAACCTTGCTCACCCACACCTCGCACCTCTCGTTCCATACCCTCCGGACCAGCCATACACCTCACTCTTGGCCTCTCACGAACATCCGGGTCTATCTCGACCCCCAAGCTTATTAAATCACCTGGCGCATCATACGCACGACCATATTGGTCACCACTTACACCGGGTCCTCTTTCTCTTCGCTTCTCCTCCATCACCTGCGAATCCCTCATCCGGTTAATGAGCACATCATCACGATCCGAACACAGACTTTGGACCAATTCTTTTACTTCCTCCTTTATCTCTTTCTTATCCTCTCTCCGTCGCTTCTTAATTTCGCTCACCCCTTCTTCCACTTCTTCTAATTTTTGCTTCATCTCCTTCATCTCTTCGTGCGCCCCTTTAAGTTCTTCCTCTAACTCCACTTTATTTTTTTCTATGTGCTCCCGCACCTCCCGCTCTTTAACCTCCATTACCTCTACCACCTTGTCCATTTTCCTCGTCAGGTCCTCATGTACCGTCTGGCACTCTTTTTTAATTACCCCTACGTCCTTTTTCATCTCCTTCTGTGTCGATTTTAAACCCTCTATTACCGCTGTGTTCTTCTTTACCTGGTCCCCCAGCTCCTTTTGTCCCACTGTCAGTTGTTCTACTCCCAGCGTCAACTCCTCTATACCACCTTGCAATTTTACAGTCCCCTTTCTCACCTCTTTCTCCATGCGCTCCTTACAGTGCCTCACCTCCTCGCGCACTCCTCCGACCTCCTCACTCACTCCTCTTCTGATCTCCTCTCCCATCACTTGCATCTCCTGCCCAGATGCCACCCTCATCTGCTCCATTTCCTCCCTGTGAGCATCCAGTTTGGTTTCTACCCCCACTCTGACCCCCTCTATCTGCTGCTCCATTTGTTTAACTTCCCTTTCCGCTTGGTCCCTCATGTCCCTCAATTTGCCTTCCATACTGTTTTCTAACCCCTCTAACCCCTTTTGCATCCCTTCCATTTGATTCTCTTGAGCGGCCATTCTGTTTTCTACCCCCGTTAACCCATTTTTCACTTCTTTTATCCCGTTGTCTAACCCCTCAAAATTATTGTCTAACTTCCCAATTTTCTTGTCTAACTCCTCAAAATTATTGTCTAACTTCCCAATTTTCTTGTCTAACTCCTCAAAATTATTGTCTAACTTCTCACCGGTACCCCTCGCTTCGTCCCTCATTACCCCCATTTGGTTTCCCATTACCCCCATTTGGTTTCCCATTACCCCCATTTGGCCCTCTAATCGCTCACCCTGAGCCCTCATTCCCACAATTTGGTCTCCCATTCGTTCCATAAGGGCCCTCATTTGCAACATAAAAAGGTTCGGATCCACCAGGGGCGCTACCACGGTCGCGGGCGCGGTGACCAGCGAGGCGCCATTTTGCGCGTCTGCTACCCTCGCTGCTTCGCTCTCCTCACATCCCTCAATTTGGTCCTGGACCGACCCTGCCTCACTCTCCCCTACCGGACCCCAGCCGTCTTGATCCGCCATAGCGCGACTTTCAAAATTCGGTTTTTATTTTTTTTATTTTCGTAAAACAAATTGAAATTTCGCCGTTATAATTTCGCGCGGGAAACGCGCTCCGAATCGATTTTCCCTCCCAAAATTTGGGCCTAATTAATTTAGTCCCGGGTTCGAATTCCACTCCTCGACACCAATTGTTACAGATACGACTTTGATGGTATGGTGGGCCGAGCGGGATGGCCGCCGTATCCGTACAAGTTACCCCGATTGCACCCGGGGTTGACTAATCGCGCTATGCTAGACCAATGAAGGAAAAAGAAGACACCCGGCTGGGTTATAATGACACAATACGACACCAACGTTTCGATTCTCAAGTATATTCGTACGGAAAAAGGTTAGATTACAGGGGCTAGAGGTATATTACAGGAAGACAGGCACTTAGACACACTCTTATATTAACCCCGGACAGACGACAGACACACGGGACAAAATGCTGACTCACACGGGGGTTGATGAAAAGGAAAGGCAGGTCGCGATGGCTCAAGGTGCACTCTTGGCTCAAGGCAGAATCGACCCGGTCCGGTCCAGAGATGCGGGAGGTTTCACAGCGCTCGGAGGGGACGTTCTTTCACAGGCGGGCCTTTCTCTCTCAGCGCTCGCAGGTCCTTCTTTCTCCAGCTCGGGGCGCATCTCTCGTCACGTCCGGCGCGGGGCCGCGTATATATCCGGCGGGGAGTGACACGCCCTCGGCTCGTTAGCGCCGCCCCAGATGGCATCGGCCCATGGCTTCTCATTGGGTGCGGGGGTTACCGGCTCCGCCCTTGACGAGGGGCCGACAGGGAGCCCCTTCGTGGTAACCCCGTGGAGCGCGTGGTCAATGGTGGCTAACCGAGCCGGAAGGAGGACGCCCACTCCCCATGCCGTCACCGCGCCGCCCCCCTCTTTTGTTGTTGTTGTTGTAGTTGGCGCTTCCTCATGGGGAAGAGATGCGGAGAGGTATGGGGAGGTCCTAAACTTCCTAACAGGTGCCATATAATCACATTCTGGTGCAACGAAGAGTCATAATTAATGGAAACAAGTCCTTAACTGACATAGATTAAGAATAACTAGCAAGATGTCCTATAATTGTCTACGTGTGGTGCGGGGGACCTGGGCACGACATTTAATGGGGGGATGAAGGGGAAGATCGGCTCTAATGGGTGTTGTTTACAGACAATGGGACTAGGGAATGGGGTAAGGGAGAGTTGGGGAGTATCGGAGAAAATAGGGGAATATTTACAAGCGGATATGGAGGCCAAATTCCATATTCGCAACAATATTATATAAATGAGTAAAATAGTAAACGTACTGGGTTGGTAACAATATTTGGAAGCAAACACAGAATTCATATACTGTATATGTATAAATGTATATACTGTATATACTGTATATGTATAAATATATATATATGTATATACTTATTACGGGTGCTAGAGTGAGATGTGCATGGAAGAAGTTTTGGGAACTGAGTGGCGTGCTGACGAGGGGCGTGTCATTGAAGCTGAAGGGAAAGGTGTACGTATGCTGCATGTGTGAGAAGTGTTATGATTTATGGGAGCGAGACATGGGTAATGAACGGAGAGCAGCAACGAAGGCTGGAAAGGGTGGAAATGCGAATGGTTCGGTGGATGTGCGGAGTGTCGTTGAGAGAGAGGAAGACAAATGATGAATTGCGAAAGATGATGGGAATAGAGCCTGTGATTGATGTTGTGAAGAGGAACAGGTTGAGATGGTTTGGTCATGTGTTGAGGAAGGATGAAAGTGACTGGTTGAGAAGAGTGATGTAAATGAATGTAGAAGGAAGTAGAGGACGGGGAAGACCGAGAAAGACTTGGCTAAAGATGGTGGAAGAAGAAATGCGGGCAAGGGGGTTAACAAGGGGAGATGCAGAAAATAGGGCAAAATGTAGAAGATTGTCATGGGGACCGCAAGGCTAACCCCTGCTCTTGCAGGGAAAATGGCCTTAAAATGCATGTTGTTGTTGTTGTATACGAGTATATGTATATACTGTATGTATATATGTGCATACTGTATAATATATATGTATATGTATATAAGGGGTTGGGGAGCAGCAGAAAAATCGCCAGAGATGAGTGACCAGGTCTGAATCAGAACTGATGGTCTGAGTTCAGGCCATTGGAGGAAAGGATGGATTTCATGGAACTGCTATAATCGATTACATAACCTTGCTGCTGATTGGAGGGAAGCTGATAGGTCTGTAATTGAGGAGATTGGAAGATGACCTTGGACAAATGCTCGGGTGAACAAAGCAGAAAGAGGATGCATAAGAGCAGCAGAGCAGGTTTTCAGGACACGTGTGCCGATGACGTCCAGGCCGGTAGCAGAATCAGTGTCAACAATTGCCAGAAACTTCTCCACCTTCTCAGGTGAAAAATACACAGAGTTTCGGGGCAGTGGGGTGTGATTGGGTAAGGTTGAGTAGTGAGAGTGAGGGGTTGGTGACAATATTTGGAAGCAAGCACAGAATTGAGGCATTTGACCTTCTCACAAGTGGAGCTGGCTGTGGTGCCCTTTTAAGTGAGGGAAGGGATGGAGGGGAGCATACTCTAGAGACAGACTCAACAATGCATTATCATGTTTTTGAGGAAGGAGACTAGTTTGAAAGTTCAGCCTTGAGGAAGGTTCAGGTAGATGTTGTTTTCTGTCTCTCCTGAGAGTGGACACACACCTGTTGCAGGCTTCGTCGAGTGACCTGCCATTGCCGTAGGTCATATTTGCCTTCACAGAAGCTTCACAAAACATCAGAAGCGGCAGATATAGGATCCAGTCCTGAAGAGAGATAGCTGCTTGCAGTCCCTGCCAATCTGACTGAGTGAGTTGCCAGACTAACTAGCACTGAGGCATTTCTCCAACAATAACCAGAGAAATGTTGACTCACAAGCATGTGATCAGACCAATTGGAGCAGAGGAAGAACAGGAGACATTAGCAGGAAAGTTGTTCATTAACAAATCCAGAAAGGAGGACTTGCCATTGGAATAAATCGGGTTGGAAAGTTCACAGATTGAGTCAGTCCCATGGAGTCACAGAATTCCTTAGCTGTCGTGCCATGCTTGCAGTGCCGGGGGGACGCTGGGAGAGGGCAGACGATGGGGAAGCAGAAGGGGGGCGGGGGAGTCATAGCGTGGACGGCTGCTGAAGAGGGGGGCACAAGGAAGAGGTGAGGTTGTGAGGATACGGGCATAAAGGAGATGATGATGGGGGGGGGGGGGGAGGGGTACTTACATGGAGGGGTTTGACAGCTTCAATGGGTGTATTTATGGTTTGTGTTTTTAAATGAAAACAACTATTTAATTGAAACATTGGTTCCATATATATTTATTTTATTTATTTATCTATTTATGAATTAACATTTTCAGTGTGGAGTTATCAATTCTCACTTTTTAATTCGTCATCATGATTGTTATTCCTTCAATTTTCTCTAATGCGCAAATGGTGCGAGCTTAATCCACTGCTTGCAGCTGTGCTGGATGTAAATATAATACAACATGCATTTTGCTTAAACAAGTGCAATGGATTAAAACAGTTTGATTATTATGCAATACCCTGTCTCCAGCATTGCCATCAGCACCAGCTGCACCATGTTCACCAGGTGCTCCGGCATTACCGACTGTACCAGCACGGCCAGATGCTCCTGGCTCTCCCCGCTCACCCTGTGAAGGAAAATTAAGCAGATTTAAAAAAAAAAAAATTCTAAAAATTCAAAAATGCTTCTGATATTGTAAATAATTGTTATTGATTTTTTGTGCTTTTATAGATAATTTATCACTTTCTAAAACAATACAAAATTTCCTAACAGTCTTAGGTAACACAAGAAACTGATGTTTGCTCGCTATGTTGGTTTCCATAACAATAAACTAACATATTCGAGATTTCTCAGAGTCCAGCCCATCTCTGACAATTGTGAATGTGAACAGTTTGAAAAATAGCGAGTCCACAATAATTGATAACATTTCATCACTGGAGTCACAAATGGTGACGTAAGGTGCCAAAGGATACAAAAGGCATGTTCAGCCATAAACATACCAACTCTTATATGATATCCTAACAACTCATTCCAGCTTGCACTTCATATCACATTTTAGTCTTTAGGAATGGAATAAATGTGCCAGTGTCCCCATCAAGATACTTGTTATACGTTTTGCCCAAACTCCAAGAACATAGTTTCATTTCAAACTGGGTGTCCCATCTGCCAGCATTAGTTGGCAGACATTAAAGATCTCATGGTGTCCTTCGTGAAGAGTAGGCGAGCTATTGTTGGCAACCCAGACAAATTCCAAATTTCTCATGTCTTCCTGTGTTGCAGTTCTGACCTGTCGAGGATTGTAACCTGACCCAAGAAACTGCTTCCATGGAACCGATGCTCTATATGGAGCATGGTTCATGGATGATCTTAAAATGAGTGTTCGACTCAACTGTGAAAAAGCCACAACAAATCTGCCAATTTAGTGCAATAAGATGTGATATTAAAAAAAAAATCAAATGTACCAACCAGGTAGCTAAAAATCAAATCGCACACTGGGTGAATTTAGTTGGGCTGTAACGTGATGACCTCCAGTAATGTTGTACAGTATTTGTTAGTATTTATTAGTAAGTGTGATCTGTGACATAGAAAACCAAATTTTGTTTTATCATTTTAAAACGACGTGACAATGTCTTACCCTGAGGCCAGATGCACCTTCTCGTCCAGTGGAACCATCCCTGCCAGCGGAACCCTAAGGGCAGAAATTTTGTTACAACCACCACATCTGACAAAAAGTTTTACACTTCATTCCAGTTAATAAACCAACGATAAAACTTAAAAAGGCATTGCCATTGGAATACATATATGTATATATATGTATATATATGTGTATATATATAAATATATATATAATATATAATATATATATATATATATATATATATATATATATATATATATATATATATATACATATGCATGCACACAGATATACATATATATATCATAGACATAGTCATGTCTATGTCATAGACATAGTCTATCATAGACATATAGAGGGAAAAGTACATCAAACTAAAAAATAGTAACTACACGTATACCATGCTAATCTCGTAATAAACACGCCAGAGCAGATCGAGTCTCAAGCAATGTTTCACCCGTTTCATAGGAGGCTTTTTCAGGCCAATGGAGACAGGCCTCAACTCATGCCATATTTTATTCCTGAGGTGCATGTGGCTATTCGTTCCCGGTAACATGCCAGTATGAGGAGCCAATTGAGGAATGCTTTCATTGCACTGACCTTAAGTAAAAACGCCAATCACATCATTGATTGTCTGTTCTGCTCTCTTATTCATTGATGACCTGGTGTTGTATGCTGGTGAGTAAATGTGTGTGTTCGTTTTTGTTCTTGTGTTCTGAGGCATGAACATGGCTGCCTGTACATCTGCGTTCAACATGGTGATGTGTGGGTTGCGTAATTTGTGGAGAATCTGTTGAATGTTGTGCATAAGTGGATAAGTGGACATGGCATTGGGCATCAAATATTGCTATTTTTACACACTTTTATTTAACTTTAAAATCCTCACCACATACAAGGCTTTCATCCGCAGCTCAATGGAATACTGTTCCCCCCTCTGGGCTGGTGCTCCTGCCTCACACCTTGCTCGGCTTCACGCTGTTGAGGCCAAAGCTTTCAGAATCATTGGAATCTCCTGCGATGTAGTCAACTCCGAGGGCCTTTCACTCACTCACCGCAGGCAGGTTGGTGGTCTTTCTGTCTTCTACCGACTCCTCTCCGGCCTTGCTCCCCCAGCTCTCTCTGTGCTCTGTCCCCCCAATATTCCTTCAGGTCGCACAAGATCTGCCTGCAACCCTCTTCTGGTTAAACTGCCAAAGTCTAGGCTCTCTGCTCACCTTCACTCTTTCATTCCCCTTTTCTCCCGCCTCTGGAACAAACTCCCCCACTCCCTTCAATCCCACTCCTCCCTCCAGGTCTTTAAAACAGCTGTTCACCACCATCTCTTATCTTCCCCCATCGAAAACCTTGATCTTTTCTACCCCCGGTAATTCACCCCAGAGTCCTTGCAGTGTTCATATGTTTTAATCCTCTCCCACCTCACCCCAAGTCCTCCCGATGTCCCTGCTCTCAAATGTTGTGTTTGTGTCCTTCCCCCTCTCTTTTGTGTCCTTCCCCCTCTCTCCCCATCTTGTCTACCGCTCCCCTTGTTTTTTGTGTTTTGTGTGTCGGTTTGTCTTTTTGTGTGATTAATGTTCGCTCTTTCACGAGCCTCGATGTTGTATACAAAAAAAAAAAAAAAAAAAAAAAAACTTTGTTTTTTATTTAACATCTGAACGTTGTTTGTTTGTCCCGTTTCAAATCTTTGAGCCGTTCGTTTTCTAGGTTCCATACGTCCTGGAGCTGAAATTTGGCCCAAGGTCCTCTTTTCTCGTACATTTTCATCTATCAAAATTTAATTAAAAAAAATAAATATATATATATATTGCTTTGAAACTTTTTCAAAATAAAAGTGTGTAACCCTAAAACATCTTTTTTCGTTTACTTGTTTCCTCCACCACCGAAGGTGGATGGAGGTTATGTTTTCACCCGTCTGTCTGTTTGTCTGTCTGTTTGTGAAAAATACATCTTAAAGCTTTTGATGAATTCGGATAAACCTGGCAGAGAGGTTGTGTATGTGAGAGGGACGAAATGATTAGATTTTGGTGAAGATCTGAATATGGATACGGCATTTAAATGATTTGTAAGTGATTCTTCACCATTGAGTGATCGGGCTGAAACCGATGCATAGCACGATATCTCAAAAAGTTGTGGACGGATTTGGATGAAACTTGGTGGTCAGGTTAGGTATGTTACAAGGACGAATAGATTCGAATTTGGTGAAGATCTGAATATGGATTCAGATACAATAATTATTTAATTTTTAAGTGATTCTTCACCATTGAGAGATTGGGCGAAAAGAGATATATAACATGATATTTAAAAAAGTTGACGGATTTGGACGGAACTTGGTGGATGAGTTGGTTAAGTGACAAGAACAAGCCGATTGGATTTTGGTTCAGGTCCGAATCCAGATCTGGCCCATCAGTGGGTTACAAAACAAACTGAAGAGCCTGGCAGAAGTATGCGCTCTACCGAGTGCCATTCTAGTTGTTTTTTTTGTTGCTCTCCCTTCTGTCCAGTTGTATATGTGTGCATGTATATATATATATATATATATCACACTGTAAAGTGGCAAAGGAATGAATAAATAAATTGCTGAATGAAGCTCTGTAGTTAATACTGACCTCACGACCTTGTTCTCCAGTTGCTCCATTAATACCAGGGGATCCGGAGTTGCCTGGAATTCCACGTTCTCCTGCATGTCCGGCTTTCCCTGGCTTGCCAACTAGGCCCTGTTCAAATGTGACAAAATATTTTGAACTAAGCATACACAATTATCTTTACAATATTCTTGCCTAATTAAATCATATGCTTTTGTGTTCAATCGATGTGACCTGTCTGCAGTGCAAAAACAACATCAAAGCAAATGTCACAAAGCATCATAAGTGATCAAAAGTCAAGAAAAGCACTCACAGTTGGTCCATTTAATCCAATTGAACCTCTGTCTCCTCTCATGCCCATCACCCCGATCATACCATTACCTCCAAGGAAACCAGAGTTTCCCATACCCCCAGCAGGTCCCTGTTTGAAAAAAGGTGACCAGATCATACAAATGTTTAACCAAAGTGAAGATATGAAAATAACATGGAACAGAAAATGTTTTTATCCAAGGCAAATGTGTTTTGAAAGTGTTTCCTTCAGCAGGTCAGCTAAAGATGGTTGTACAACCTTTCCTAAAGGGAGTCTACACTGTGAAAGGTAGAATGTTGCATTTAACAATGAAACCAATTAACAGATTATTCTGCAGGAGAGGAAGGCTGAGTGTATGTGGTGACAAAGCGTACACGTTTGCCCACGGAGCCATGAGCACCACGGCCACCAGGTAATCCCATGATTCCATATGAGCCTGGCTCTCCAGGTTCTCCTGGACTGCCTCCCTCACCACGAGGGCCCATCATGCCATCATGGCCAGCAGGACCTAAAGGCCCGAGAGGACCTGGACCACCCTGTTAAACAGAGGACAAATATTGTCACAGTAATTATTAGCAACACAAGTGGAATTTATATATATATATATATATATATATATATACACACACACACACACACACACACACACACACACATTGCCTTCAGAAAGTATTCACACCCGTTGGCTTTTTTCACATTTCGTTGGGTTACTACCTGAATTTAAAATGGATTAAATTGAGGATTTTTTTGTCACTTATCGACACATAATGCCTGATAATGTCAAAGTGGAATTTTTTTTTTTTTATAGAGATTTTTACATAATAATTAAAAGTGAAGAGCTGAAATGTCTCGAGTCAATAAGTATTCAACCCCTTTGCCATGACACTCCAAATTGAGCTCAGGTGCATCCAATTTCCTTTGATCATACTGAGATGTCTCCACAACTTGATTGGAGTCCACCTGTGACCAATTCAAATGATTGGACATTATTTAGAAAAAAAACACACCTTTCTATATAAAGGTCTCACAGTTGACAGTGCATGACAGAGAATAAACTCCACCAGGAAGTCCAAGGAACTGTCTGTATAACTCTGATATAGAATTGTGAGGAAGCACAGATATGGGGAAGGGTATAAAACAATTTCTGGCCTGAATGCAAAGTGCTACCTTTGGTAGAAACTGAACACAGCTCATCACCCATCCAAAACCATGCCTACCGTGAAGCATGGTGGTGGCGGCATCATGCTATGGTGATGCTTTTCAGCGGCAGGGACTGGGAGACTTGTAAAGAAAAAGGGAACAATGAATGGAGCCAAATACAGGCAAGTCCTTGAGGAGAACCTGTTTCAGAGTACAAAAGATTTTCGACTGCGGCGAAGATTTACATTCCAAAAGGACAACGACTCCAAGCTACAGCCAAAGCAACACTGAAATGGCTTCAGACAAAGAAGGTGAAAGTCCTTGAAAAAGTCCAGCAAAAGCCCAGACTTGAATCCCATTGAGAATCTGTGGAAAGACTTTAAGATTGCTGTTCACCTACGCTACTCATCCAACTTGACAGAGCTTGAGCAAATCTGCAAGGAAGAATGGGAGAAACTCCCCAAATCCAGATTTGCAAAGCTGATACAGACATACCCAAGAAGACTCGAAGCTGTAATCACTGCCAAAGGAGCTTCTAGGAAGTATTGACTCCGGGTTGAATACTTATGTAAATTAGATATTTTTGTATTTCACTTTTACTTATTTTGTAAAAATTAAATTTTAAAAATCCACTTCGACATTAAGAGGTATTATGTGTAAATCAGTGACAAAAATCTCATTTTAATCCATTTTGAAAACTCAGGCTGTAACAACAAAATGTGAAAAATGTGAATGGGTGTGAATACTTTCTGAAGGCACTGTATATATTCTTACATCCGTGATCCCGTGTGATTACATGTCTATTAATTACGTACTGTTTGAACGTTGGTTGCAACCTGTCTATTGATTACATATGTCTATTAATAACGTACTGTTAATAATACCTTTCGACCCTTTAGACTGCTGAGAACCCTTCGACCTTTGGAGACCCTTTAAGTCTCCCAAGACCCCGAAGACCACAAAGACCCAAAATACCCCAATGACCCAGAGGACCCAAAATAATTAAAAGACCCAAAAGACCTCCAAAGATCCAAAATACCACAAAGACCCAAAAGACCCCAAAGACCCAAAATACCCCAAAGACCAAAAAGACCCAAAATACCCCAAAGACTCAAAAGACCCCGAAGGCCCAAAAGACCACAAAGAGCCTTGAAGACCCAATATGCCCTGAAGAACCAAAAGATCCAAAATACCCTGAAGACCCAAAACACCCCAAAGACCCAAAACACCCCAAAGACCCAAAACACCCCATAGACCCTTAAAGACCCCAAAGGTCCTTAAAGACCATGAAGACCCAAAAGACCCCAAAAACCGAGAATACACAAAAGACACAGTGATGTGCCCCCAAAGACCAAAAAGTCCAAAATACCCTTAAAGACCCGTGAATTATAGGAAGGAAAGCAATACATTGAATCATGCACACCTTACCTTGCAGAGTACATAACATTACGCAGCATTTCCATTTTGCTGATACCACTGAATTGAGCTTTTATTCAAATAAAAGAGGCTATTATTAATTTTAATTAATTCCCTATACGTTCTCCTGTCTCTCCTAGCAACCACTGACAATGTTTTAAAATGAATTTATTTGAATGGTTCATTAATAATGCTTGAAACGTTTTTTTATTACATGAAATAAATTATATTTGGTGTCATTCTGTGACCTTATATAACACTTGTATTGCTCTGATAAATGTATATTCATTCTGAATAATACAAACACACACACACACACACACACACTTCTTAGGGAACATATGCAAACGAATGTGTTTCACTCACTTCACATCCACTTTTGTAGGAATTTAAAATATGACTTGTGCATGTCCCATAAGAAGCCGTTAAAATTTTAAATTCACAAAACAATAGAGGAAACGTGTTTGATGCAGTCATGCCTTTATGTCATGAATACAATTAATAATATATTTTAAACTCTTATTTAATTTGTCCTTTCATTGACACGCATTCTTTTCAATGTTAATTCATCTCATGGCAGCGATGGATGAGCAGATGCTGTAAAATAATTTCTTGGAAGATTCAAAATTATTTTCATTGTCCTGGTTTTCATTTCTTGATCTGCCACATACAGAAAGCCCTGTGGCTCCGCAACAATAATCTGATTTACTCACAGCAATGCCACCAGTTCCAGCTTCTCCAGGTGGTCCAGATAACCCAGTGGCTCCCTGAAATACAAGCACACAGACTTTAATGCCATTGAAAAACTGAGGATCTCATCCTAATAACGTAATATTAATACAGGAGAGCATCAGACATGTTGACTCTAATATGTTGGAATATATTGCTAAAGTAAATAAATAATGACGACAAAAAGGAGTTTTGTGGTCATTAAATTAATTTCCCATGGCAGAACCTGGATGGAAGAGAATTGGTCATCAGACTCTGGTCAGCTGGAGGAATGTCACTGTCCACAAATGTGCGTTGTACCTGTATCTCAGTAGCGAGTTTATAGTTGACGCGAAAAGCAATATGATGATGCATCTGGAGAATACAGATGGTACTGGATATGGTAGAAGAGTGAAGTAATGTGGAGAATGTTGAAACAATTGAGCAAATTAATAATGATGTTTTGATGCACCTTTTCAGAAAGAAATGGTAACCTCCGCAAGATCAAAGGAAACAGCATGCTAACAACAATGGGATGATTTTGCAACATCTGACCAGTATCTGGAACAGATCCTAAATCGGGAGAGGGTCTGAGTGGGGAGCAATCTTGAGACAGCCTCATCCTTATAAATAAAAATAAAATAAAAAAACACTTATGCTTGACATCATTTATGAATCAGCTTCTGACAAATGTGACAACAAAATCAAATTAAGAATCCACAGCACCAAAAAAACAAGACCAATAGTCTAACAACGGCATAGCCGGGCTACAATCTGCTGAATGGAGGATCTGCTGTCCCCCTGTTATGTGACCATATCTTCAGCTCTGATTTGTGGACGTTTGTGAGGGACATACATATACACCGGACGGACAGACAAACGCTGTTCCAGATGGCATTGTCCTACAGGCTACGCCGTAAAAAGCCATAAAACATGGAATATCTGCAGTGTGTTCAATTACCAATTGCACAATCATGGACTTGAGTGCTGAACCACAAGATTCAGAAGACAAAGAAAACTACAAGCGTATAGTACACCTCCCTTTTTAAAGAAAGTACAATTTTGAGATCTTGAAATTCACTTGCTAATAAGTGGCGCTTGCAGGACAGTTATAATCACTTGATGTGGATTCAGGAAAACAAGGATTTGGAGAAATTATAAATTAACATGCAGTTATCGATAGGTCGCACTGTGCTCCAAGATTTCCAAGTCACATTTTCTACCTGGTGTGATCTCCATGCAAATAAAGACCATACATCCTGCCGTGGAGATGTGCTGGAGTGAATTTGCTGTATTATGTGGTTTGGGTGTGCACTGGGCCTATAACATTAGTGATGTGCCCGCACTGGCTGTGCAGATCATAAATTTAGTGATGTGCATTGTGATGCGTTTGTCAGGATTTTTACTTTGCACTGAGGATAACTGTGTTCCTTATGATACATGATACAGTTGGAAGAATTAAAGTACAAATGCACTGGTGTGGAAATCTCAACGCTAAGTAAAAAAAACAAAAGAAAAAATAAAACACACACACACACACACACACACATATATGTATGTATATATATATATATATATATATATATATATATATATATATATATATATATATATATATATATATATATATATATATATATTACAATAAAGGTATATTGCAATTCCATTTCCAATGCGGTTTCACAATTGGTGAGTTCAACAAATAAAATACAATAATGCAATAAGGTGGCAACCGATTATAAAATACAGTACAACAAAATGAAAACGAATACAAAAAATGACAGTAAAAGGAGCACCGACGTAGAATAAAAATAATACACATATATATACAGTCACGTGAAAAAGTAAGTACACCCCATGTAAAGTTTTGAATTTTTCAACATATTTCAACATGCAGCTATTTGATCTTCATTTCAACAATATTGATAGATAAAGGTGATATAATGTAACAAATATCATGAAACATTTACATTTTGTAGTCCATTGTATAATTTAAATAAACATAAATGCAAATTTCGCATGTGGAAAAAGTAAGTACACCCTTGGCTCTAAAAGGTGGTATTGCCCCCTTTGGCAGGAACAACCTCAAGTAGGCGTTTCTTATAACTGTCTACCAGTCTCTGACATCGACTGGGAGAAATTTTTGCCCACTCCTCCATGCAGAATTCTTTCAGCTGTGCGATGTTTGAGGGGTTTCTTGCATGTACAGCTCGTTTCAAATCCCCCCACAACATCTCGATGGTATTTAGATCCGGGCTTTGACTTGGCCATTCCAGAACCCTCCATTTCTTTCTTTTCAGCCATTCCTTGGTGGATTTACTGGTATGTTTAGGGTCATTGTCATGTTGCAAGGTCCACCTTTGGTTGAGCTTCAACTTTCTGACAGATGGCCTCACATTATCCTCAAGCACCCTCTGGTACAATGAAGAATTCAGAGTGGATTCTATGATGGTGAGCTGCCCAGGCCCTGATGCAGCAAAGCTGCCCCAAACCATGATATTTCGACCACCATGCTTTTCAGTTGGTATCAGGTTATTGTGGTCAAATGCTGTCTTTAGTTTTTGCCAAACATGTCTTCTGGTACTGTGGCCAAATAGCTCTACCTTTGACTCATCTGTCCAGAGCACATTGTTCCAAAGTGCTGGTCTTTGCCGAGGTGTTCATTGGCAAACTTTAGTCTTGCCCTGATGTTCTTTCTGGACAGCAAAGGTTTCCTCCTGGCACACCTCCCATGTAGATCAAATTTGTGCAGCCTCTTTCTAATGGTAAACTCGTGCACTTTGACATCAACAGTGGCAAGAGCTACCTGTAGGTCCCGTGATGAAATTCTGCGGTTCTTCGAGACTTCTTTCAGCATCTTGTGGTCTGCTCTCGGGCTGCACTTGCTGGGGCGGCCTGGCCTGAACAAGTTGACAGTTGTTTGGAATCTTCTCCACTTGTAGATGATCTTACGGACAGTCGAATGATGGATTTCAAATTGTTTGGAGATCTTTTTAAATCCCTTCCCAGACACGTAGGGATCTATAACCTTCTTTCTGAAGGCCTCGGAGAGCTCTTTTGATCTAGGCATGGTGACACCGCACACTTCAACAACAAAGAGCAAACCAAACTAAATGTCTGAGGTTTAAATAAGACAGGTTCCTGCAAGATCCTCTCTAACGATGTTCTAATCATTTGCACCTGAGCTGGTGCACCTGATTCTAATTTTAGGTATTTGAAGTAGTGATAAATGTAGGGGTGTACTTACTTTTTCCACATGCGAAATTTGCATTTATGTTTATTTAAATTATACAATGGACTGCAAAATGTAAATGTTTCATGATATTTGTTATATTATATCACCTTTATCTGTCAATATTGTTGAAATGAAGATCAAATAGCTGTATGTTGAAATATGTTGAAAAAGTCAAAACTTTATATGGGGTGTACTTACTTTTTCACGTGACTGTATATGTATGTATATGATGAGAAACGAGCACACTGACACTAGATGTGATGTAAATTATGCCAACACCATCTCTAAACTAGGATGGCATCCGTGTGGAATTAATGTGTCTGAAGATTGAGATTTATGCCCTCATGGTCACGAATAAATTAAAGCAGAGTGGCCAATCCAGATTTCTCCCTTGTTTTGAGTTCGTCAGTATCACACACTGAAAATTGTTTATTTGTGACCATAATGTAAGCTCGTTAATAAATCCAAATCAAACATCCTAACCTGACGAGGCACCAGGGCACAGATCAAGTCCCATCATAGCACTTGCTGCACGATCTGTTCGCAAAAAGTGCCGTCTGCCACAAGAGCACATTGTCTCTGCAATACTGATCACTAGTTAGGACGTTTGCAGTCAGGAATAATAAAATAAACAAAAGGAGCACAATGACCTGAGGTGTGACATGATACCATAATGGCATAAATCGCAGTCTTCAAAGACCCGCGTGCCATACGGACGCCATCCTAGTTTGGAGGTGATGTGTCGGGACAATTTATGTGCATGCTGTCAGTGTCATGTCACATCTAGGGTCAGTGTGCTCCTTTTGTGCATATGTGCATATATATATATATACATACATATACAGTACATATACATATATGCGGAGTATATCTGATTTTTCAAATGCACATGATAACTGCTCCTCAGAAGAGTCATTAAAATTACCAAGTGAAAACTTTATCAGGAAAATGAATGACAGAAGACCAGTCAGTGCACAAAAAATGAGATATTTCAATCAACACATTATTGACATTACAGTTGTATAATCGAGCACTAAATAACAACAAATCAACGAATAAATGAATCCCAAGAGTGCCTGCTTCCTCATTCGAATGCAGCACAAGGCTGTGGGTAGCACCAGTGGTTGAGGGTGCGGCTGTTCCATTGAATTAAGCAAGTCCATCTGCTGGTTAGGGCATGAATTTTGGAATATGGCCACGGTGCCGGCGATAGCTCGCCTAATCTTCGCAAAGGACACTCTGGGATCTTTAACATCCATCAACGAATGCTCTCAGATGTGACACCTGTTTAACGTCCATTGGAGGGACGGCACACACATTATTGAATCAACCTGCTTGTGAAACACCAGCATGATAGTTTATAGCTGGGTCAGGATTCAAATTTAGGCTAGTCAGCTTAGAGGTGAGTGTGCATACCTCTCGACCATCCTGTAAGCTCAGAATGCCTGCTGTTGTCCAACGTGGATAAAAGTTTTGGGAACTTCAAAAAACTAACATATGTAATGAGCAATTTAGAACCTGCACATTGATAGAGTAGCAGATGCTCTTCAGGAAAACTTAGTGAAAGCCTTTACACCTAAAAAGCAACCATGGTGCAGAAAACAATAAATTAAGAAGGAAAACTCCTATGAAGGAAACAAAACTATTGAATGCTCAAAAGTAATATTCAACAACAACAACAACAAACAAACAAAAATTACCATGTCAACTTTTTTAAAAATGACCTCAAAAGTTTGAGTCCACTTAGAATAGGCCACTTAACTTCTGGCTGAACCATTAAACATCACATCAAAGTCTTAACAATCACATTGCAGGGAATACTTCTTCAAATCCCATGTTGCTGTTGGAAGACAATATTTTCTTAATTCCAACATATTGGTGAACAGAACTCCTCCATATATAGAAACCGAGAGCATTCATTTAACCTTCATTTAATTGTATTTCATTTTGGATTTCAAGCAAATTTAGGCCCTTTCATTTGTTTTCATTCGGAAAAGGATTTCATCTCTTGAAGAAGTGCAGACAACCTCAAGCACATTCTGCTTGATGTGGGATTCCTCAGGGTGCGATGATTAACTAATATGGAGCAGTGCTGAAATCTAATAATCATCGTCATCATTTTGTATGTAGACTGTGGCTGCATCATTGCTGGGAGTGCGGCTGTGCCACGGATGCAGTGCCCCCTATTTCCAGTAAGCTGGCACTCATTTTTCCGACCTCGAAAGGATGACAAGTTGAGAAAACCCACCTGGTGTTATTTAACGGCACGACAGGGGCTCAATCTCAAGACCCTAAGATCTCAAGCCAGCCACTTTAACCATCAAGCAAACACCAGGATTTGAAATTTAATGATGTGATGAGAAAAAGGCCAACATATGTACACGACTAATGATCCACAAAATGGTCTTTAAAAAACAAATTAATCAGTCAATATTTTCATCACAATGATGAAATGAAAGGCAAGGATGAAGAAAATAAATCAAGTTTATAAATAAGCTTATTGCAATCACATAATTTAAACTTCTTATCTGCCATGCTTAAATTTACAAACCAAATCCAAATCACAAAGAACCACATTTAGAGGAGCGGGGGTTGGCCTTTTTCGGGCACCGTGGTCCCCTTTTTGAAGCAATGTTTTATGGCCGGATGCCCTTCCTGCCACCAACCCTGTTGGTCGCCTCTTGCGACACACAGGGAATTACCAGTGAGCTGGTACTCAATTTGCCGACCTCGGAAGGATGGATCAGGCTGAGTCAACCCCCCTGGCGTTAATTCAGCGTTCGACCGGGATTTGAACCTCTGGATCCTAGGATCCCAAGCCGGCACCCTAACCGCTAAGCCAACACCAGGCTAGAAAGAAAATGAAACCAAACCATAAAAACATCATGCCATTAAATATACCAAAACCCAAGAACTAAATTTAAGAAAACCCAATAACTGGTTATATAATTAGAAATATCTATGTATAAAAATGAACGCAACAGCAAATAGTAGAGTTGCTCGATCGTCAAAGATCAAGTTTGACGTTTTGACGTCTGAGTGGTCTACATCTGGGACTGTGCAGGTATTCTGCACCTGTCCTTTAGTATCCTCCAACATTCCAACCATCAAGTAGTTTTCAAAATGTCAGATCTGAGCTCTGCCTATTGAGCAGCTATAGTAGTTAGTGTGGACTTCAGTCTTGACTAAGAAATCTATTAGAATTCAAAATGAAACCTTGGTTTTAGCCTCTCATGTCCAAATACTTTTAAAATGAAAATATAAGAAACTTTAGTATCATGTCTGTGCCACATAGACACCCTAGCAGGCCCAACCTAACAAAGCGGCAATGCCGAGTTATACAACGCAACCAAAACTGAATATCGATAGAGAAATGACATTCTCATCTAGAACGATGCTGCAGGATTCATAATGTCCAGATCTTAAAAGCAAACAAGACCGTCATCTTTATGTCTCCATCTGTAAGATATCAGACTCTGCATTCAGTGCCTTCTTATGGTAAAGTCAGGCCTAACTGGACGTATAACCCAAAATGAGACATATCGCAAATAACATGTCCCCAACTAAGCTACCCTGTCTTTAATTTAAACATTTATGATGAAGTGCCAATAGAAAGACTCCAAAGGCAAACAAACTTACAGGTTACTATTAATAAGGCCGCCATGATGGACGTGGAACGGCATGCACGCATCATGCTCAATTGGGCTCGTGAGATGCCCACACTATTATACTGGCCAACAGATTATGCCATACCTATCGTAAAGATGGCATCACAACGATAGCGAAAAGTATTATGTGGCATCATAATTGTTACACTCAATGTTGGGCGTAGGTGGCCATCTATAAATGCATTCAGGTGGCATCTATATATTGTATTAAAAACTATGGAGAGAAGGTAGAGAGGATAAAAGGGGTGTAGGTAGGTGAGTTGAGAGGAAAAGGTGGCAGCAGAGGGGAAGAACAATGTAAAGAGATTGAGAGTAGATGGAAGGAAGATGAGATGCGTGAGGCATAAGGGGTTGTGGGGAGGATCAAGCATTCCACCTTTTTATTTATGATTTATGTAGATGACAGCTAATGTGACAGAGGAAAGGATAAGAAACAACACATGTTCTGTTTCAGCTTAGGTCTCAAAGTCTTTGGGGCTAAAGTTTTATATTAAAGTTTTCTGGACTCATTTTAAGGTAATCAATCAAAAGTGTGATTGAAGAGGATACTCAATACAAGATGCTTCAATCGGTTTTCATATGTGGAATGTTGTGAATTGCATGCAAAAAGTTGCATGCAAATGACTATTCGGAGAGGTCTTCTTGTCCTCACCTTCTCCTTATAGTGTGTGAGGTCCAGTGGTACCAATCTCCTGCCCTGCCTTGACGATGATACTCCTCCACTTCTCTCTGTCCTCAGCCAATTCTCTCCACTCTCCAACCACCCACACCTTACTGATATCCCTCTTCATACAATCCTCCCATCTCAACCGTGGTCTCCCTCTTTTCCCCCTACCTTGTTCCCTCAACCTAGCCGCTCTCTTTGCCATTCTTTCTCCCCCATCCGCACCAAGTGTCCAGCCCATCTCGCCGTAATTTCACCAATCTCCTCGTCAAACCCATGTGCACACCAATCTCCTCTCTCAGTTCCTCCATTCTCCTCCTATCCACCCTCTTCACTCCCGCAATCCTCCTGACCCAGTTGTTCTCGCAAACCTGCAGCCTTTGTTGTTGTCTCTCTGTCAGTGCCACAGATTCCAGACCATACAGGTAGGCCGGTGTTACACACAACAACAGAACCTTTCCTTTCAATTTCCTCAATATCTTTCTGTCTGCTATTACACCCTCCATCCTTCTCCATGCATTCGCATCCACCTGAATCCTCCTCCACACCTCAGCCTCAGATTTACCATTCCCAGTCACTTTTCCACGCAGATACTCAAACCTATTTCCCTGGCCGATCTCCTTCCCCTCTAACCTGATATTCATTTATTTCCTCTGCTGCCCAACCCACAACACCTCAGTCTTCATGCCCTGTATTGCAGAACATCATGGTAAAGTGACAGTGTGCAATGATTATGTGTGGGATTGCAGGTTTACACCAACAAGAGTAAGCCTGGTCTTGGCTAAACGGTTAGGGTGCCGGCTTGGGATCCTAGGATCCTGAGTTCGAATCCCGGCCGGCCGCTGAATTGACGCCAGGGGAGTTGAGTCAGCCTGTCATCCTTCGGAGGTCAGCAAATTGAGTACCAGCTCACTGGTAATTGGGGCACAAATGCGCTTCCAGAAAAATGATGCAACCAGCAGCCACAGGCTGCATACGAAACAACAGCCGACCAGAGTCTTGTGGATGACATTTAATGGAGGGCATTTTGCAAAATGTCTGGTAAACATCATTTACCAAAACTACCTGCAATATTTAATGCTGTGACAAAGTTGGTTAACCTATCATGATTCCAGCTGCATCTTACCTGGGCACCACCATCGCCATTCAAACCTTTTGGCCCTTGTTCTCCAGCTGGTCCCTGCACAGAGAAACATCGTTTTGGGTTTTCTTTGTAAATATCTATTTTAAACTTTCATAAAGTTTTGCACTGTGATTAATTTAGCCGAGCTGTCGTCCATAAAATTAATGGATAACACAACAGGTCACGTCACACGGCAGATAATACTTACGGCAGGACCAGGTGCTCCAGAGTGCCCTCGCGGTCCAGAATTTCCATCCTCACCCTTTAATCCTGCGACTCCATGCTCACCATGTTCTCCATTTTGACCGCCGGGACCCTAAAAAAAAGAGCAAATCATCAGGACGTGAGGAGAAGTGGTGGGGGAGGATGGGCCGTAAATAGTCTGTATATCTTTGGGTTCTGTGGCAGTTTCAGTAAACCAGTAATATGGAGATAATTTTAGTTATTAATCAATCATATTGCATAGAAAAAATTAAACAAAAGAGGCAGACTTTGGGGATGAGAACAAATGCCCAAATCTGCAGCCATGTCACTTTGGATGGATGGATCCAACACTTTTGAGTTAAATGAAGCACGTTATGTTCAATGTTGTGTGCTGACTATGTACATATGTACATATTGTACAGGCATGCGGAGACCAAACTATTGACATTTGTGTATTCAATTAATGTATTAATATCTGTTATAACTCACAAGACCTCCGGTCATTCCAGCAGGTCCAGGAGATCCGACACCTCCTTGCTCACCCTACAAGAGGAGAGGGAAGAGAAATAGAAGGTAAATAGTGCAGAAAGCTCATCAACAAACAACAACTTCACAAAATGTCTATCAACATGATAATTGTTTGAAACCACAAAATATAACAAAATTTGTATTTCACAAATCTTGTAAACAATGTTATAATGTCCTCCAAATACAAGTTGTCGACCATAAAGCAATGTTCTTATGGGATATACAGCCAAAGTGCAATGTCTATTCAAGTAAAAATTACACTTATTACAGTATGTGGGAAGTTAATCAAGCAATTTAGCAAGACTTGCGACGTTAACTATAAAGAGACATGCAGAGACAGAGAAGGATAGGTGAGGTGAGGGTTACCATATTTCCAGCAAGGCCATGAGGACCAGAAGGACCATGATGTCCCGTTTCACCCTGCAAAACACAAATAAGAAGGTGCCAAAAGTTCAGATAAGGGAACAGAGAAAGTATTTCAACATCAAAGACAACTGTGACAAATGTCGGCCTGACAAATTGACTCAAATGGTCCCTCATGATGCTAAACACATCTATTCCTGAGGCAAGATGATAATTCAAATATTTTAATAATATACCAAGTAAAGGGAAATTACAAGCCTTACAAGGGAGCATTTAAAGCTATCTTATCAATACTCGTAAATTACAACATTTGACATAATGCTAACATTCTTTTGCAATCTACTTCCTGGTGAAGTAGTTTCACTTACCTGGTTTATCATCAACTATCTCCATTTACCATATCTCCATTTGTGCATTGTCAAAAATAATACTGTACCTAAACTTCCGTGGTAATGTGTTAAACAATTTTTTTTGTCATTACTCATTGTTTTATCAACCCAGGATTGTTAAGGATACTTACTTTGTGTCCTGGAGCTCCAGAAGGTCCGGGTGGGCCGATGGGACCTGCAGGACCCTGAGAAACAAGTGCATTTTAAAATAACTTTTACTCACTGTTTACTAAAGCTTTAAGATTTATTGCTACTTTTCATCATTTTCATATAAGCCTGGTTCATATAAGTAATATAATTTCATTCGTTTCATTTCTGGCATTTCATTTCATACAAGAAATAACCAAACGAGTTGTACCTAGTTTGGTTATTACCTGTCGACTAGGTTTTGATCAAAGGAAAAAAAAAAAAAAAAGTGAACAATTAAATATTTCTTCATTCAAAAGTACAATTTCCAAAATATGTTTTGACTTTTACATCCTGTGATAGCAGTTGACTTTGCCTTCTAGTCATACTGCCAAAAAGAGAAGTTGAAGTAAAGTAAAACAAGCAATAAAATTAGCATTTTGCCAAAATTTGGTTCATTATTACCCTGCGCTCGCGAAGCGAAAAGCGGGGTTAAGCATTCAGTTATATATGTGTGTGGCAGTGTGCCGTACGTGTGCCGTGTGCCGTACGTGTGTGCGCCGTGTGCCGTATGTGTGTGCGCCGTGTCTGCATTTTAAAAATTCATTTCCTCGAGAACCGTTGGTCCAATTGACATGAAATTTTCACAATAGGAGCGCCTCCTCCTGTAGAATATCGAAATGATTATTGTGATGTCATAGGTTACGTGGTACGGACGCCATCGTGGAAAACGTTACACCTCTATCTCCCAAACCGCTCAATGGACAAAATTGAAACATGGCTCATTGTAAAGAACTCCACATGGGGAATAGGTTTTGTTAACGATGACATCATTGGTGCCATAATTATGACGTCATAATTCGACAGGGACAACGCTTAGTCTGATCAGTTTGAAATGTATTGAGCGTGATCGATGCAACAATTATAGCAGCGCCTCCTGTAGAATATCGAAATTATTATGACGTCATAGGTTACGTGGTAACCTTATGAGAATATGAAATTATGATGTCATCGCTCACGTGGTCTGGCAGCCATATTGGATCAAAGAAAAAAAAGAAACGTTCAAAAACATAAGAGTTGGCTCACACCAAGTTGACTGCGCAGGGTAAGTATTCTATGAATACCATCTAGTTTAACATGCAATCCAATATAATATTGGCTTTGTATGTTAAATTAGAATAGTATTTAAAGAATAACAGCATATCTCAATGTGGAATGTAACATCAATTTAAAAAGTTAAAGATAAAAGATTGTGAACATAATAATTTTAGAATCTTTGTAAAATTTTAAGATTGTGCTCTTCTAATATTATCCCTGAGAAGTAAATAAAAGCCCATAATCCATGTTTAATATCCTCGGTAAAAATGCAGTCGAAGATTGATATCATTGGTCTTCCCCCCACCCCCAGGTTAGGTTTTATTAATGAGATCTCAAGGGTATTTTTTGCCATCAAGACAATATTTTACAATAGTTTACTTATTACATTAACATACAGTAGTGCTCAAGTCAGAATATTACATGGTTTAGCCTGCCGCACTTCAAACAGGACAAAACAGGGTGGAGAACACATATGTATGTATGAATGTATGTATGTATGTATGTATGTATGTATGTATGTTTGAATGTTTGTACGGAGATGATGTCCTGAATTTTGATAATGCAATTTTCTGTTTAATGAAATATGTTCACTTCTAAGGGCTTTATAAAAATAATTTTGCAACAAGGAAGCCAATTTTTTTAGGGGAATCACTTGAATGAGTGCCCCGTTAAAAGGACAATAATGTCGTATACCGCGTGAAACAGTGAGCATATGCACCAAAAATATTGGAGTGCACAAGCAAAGGTCAGATTTCAATATCAACATCGAGTACGCAAGTAAATAAAATACAGAACACTGTTATTGCACACATGATAAAATTTTAATAGTTATAGGTATTTTAAAAACTTTGTTACTAAATGCTGGCAAGCCAAGTATTGAATGACTTCAACAGTCTAAATCATAAAAACGTTAATCAACATTCAAAAATTTCATGAAAAGAGTTCCAAGTTTTAAAAAAAAGTCAATTTTTTGTTACCATAATGTTATTAGTTCCAAAAATAGGGAACAACCGTGTTATTAACCAAACTCTTACCCTCTGTCCATCTTTGCCTGGACGTCCTTCATAACCTTGATGGCCACCATCACCCTGCAAGATTATTGTTTATTACTTGATGTTGGACAACCACATGCATCATGTTACATATTGAAGAACAGAGACATTAACAAGTTTGATCCAAACTCAAGGAGCACAAAATAAATCTCACAAATGAATAAATGTATTCAACTGATTTTAACTCCTCTCAAAAAACAATTGTTTATATAGCTATATCGTTTTAGCTGGAACAAATTTAGCTGGTAAACATCTGACCCAGAAGTAAACATATCAGCAGACAATAACCAAATATTCTTGCCACTCTCATATTACAAAGGTTCTGTAATATTAACAGTGAAATAAAGAATTGTGGAGACCAAATACTTTTGTCAATTTCGATTTCTTTTTTGAGAAAATGGTGAGCGATTTGAAAAAAGTGCAAGGATGCCAGTATTTTTGGCCATGACTGTATATACTGTATACACACTGTATTTATACTGTACATTTGGCTTGGTAATTTGTATAACCTGTTAATACGGCGAACAGCTTGGAAATCGAGTGTTATCGAATTTGTTTTGCTTCCAAACTCACAATGAGAAACAACATACCAAACCCCCTGCCCCCTCCCCCCAATTCATGTAAAACATCCTATTGCTTTGGAAACAGCTGCGATTACAAAGAAAAACGCTATCGCTCGTACTGCACCATACTTCCTGACTCCTTGGCAGCAGTTTGTAAGATTACTGCTTCATTCGTCACACCATATGCTGTAGCGTGCTCTCGCGAGATCTGACGTGATCCCAAGATCTCAAGGTATATGGTATTTCACAACACATGCAACCAAACACACATGCAGCTCTATTTATTCCTCCTTAATTTTGATTACGTTGTTTTTAACCTCTTTTACCTTCTCTGCTACCCTTATTTCCTGGTGCACCATTGCGAGTTCCCCCTCCAAGGGCCAACATAACCATTTTCATTTTACGTTCCATCATGTTTATGTGTTCATTCATCGCCCTTTCCTTAACCTCCAATACTTCACCCATCTCTTTCATTATATTTGTCACCTCATCATGTCGTGTTCTACACTCCTTCTTTACAGTTCCCAGTTCCGCCTTGGTTTCCCTTTTTCCCTCTGGGTATTTTTTAATGACTTCATTACATCAGTATTTTCCTTAATCTTTATGCTTTATTCATTTTGCCCTATCCTCAGTCCTTCTACCCCCTGTATGAGTCCTTCCACCTCCTTTATGTTTTCCATCTCTCTCGTCAGTCTGGCATTGTTCTCCTTCAACTCTTTCCTACACCCCCTTACCTCTCCCCTAACAGTCACAATTTCCTTGCCCATCGCTTCACCTATCTCACGTTTGATTTATCCAATCAACACGTCAAGTCTAGTGCCCATCACTTGCACCGCTCATTTTTTCTCATCAATTCCATTTGTGCTTTGAACTGGGCCATAAAGAGCCCCATATCGAGCGGTGCTGGTGCACTGCCTTGTGGTACAAGTTCCATGGATGCCAAATTTTCCTTATTTTGGTTCTTCTTCCGCTACCCTTGTGAAATCACCAGGTGAGTACCCCCGAGTGAACAGGTAATAGAGATATTTAATGAAATAATAATTGTTCAGAATGGAATCCCTTGATAACCCGGGGATTCCCTTCACTGTATTTTCATATTTTGTATTAAACTTGATTGTCACACGACTAGACAAGCAGGAAACGATTCAATTTATATTCGTCAATAAATTTATCGAATGAGCACACTTCCTTCCTTCCTTCCATGTAAGTGCTGCTTCATCGGAATGAAGATTACCGCACACGGTACTTCATTGTTCATTTTAAAAATGACAGAATGCTGTGCTGTTCAATTATTCAATCGATTAGAGAACGTATTTAAAATGTATCGATTCACAGCCACTCAATAATGTCAATACGTCCATTGCGGCATGGCACTGATCCAATACGGAAACACTTCACGTGAGGTGTGTGAAATGACGTCATTATTTAATTATTTTATAATCGGAATCGGTAGCATAATCGGCAGATTTGTAATATATTTTTTCGAATCGGTTTATCAGCGATCGTGAAATTTCCTAATCGGCCCAGCACTAACATATATATATATATATATATATATATATATATATATATATATATATATATATATATATATATATATATATATATATATATGTATATATATATATATACACAAAGAATTAAGTTAAGCACCCCTACACAACGAATTAAGGTAAGCACCCCCTAATATATATTCTTTGTGTATATGTATACATTGGCATATATTCTAAGGTATGTGAGATCAAATAATGATTGGTATGACATTAGCAATTATCCATTGATGAAAGTGAGTGATCAAAGTGAAAAAAAGTGATTGGTTGAGTCAGTGATCCGATCACGTGGGTCCTACACACGTTATTGACGCAAAGATCGCTAGAGGTCTTCTCAGAACAATGACTGTACGTTAGAAAACATAAACGTCATCCACACTGTCCGTGATGGACCTATAGCTCCATACTTAAATTGAGGTGAAAATATGCCTAAAATTCCCAAAAAATTTCACCTTAAATTATTCAGAATAAAATATTGAAAACGGCATGATTGTTATGTTTTTATGTGACCATAATATCACTTCTCCAGAAAATATAGCAATATCATGGGTATATTACACTGTTTTGACGACAACAAACTTGTAATGTGCGAGGTTGTAAAAAAACGGGGGGGGGGGGGGTGCTTAACTTAATTCTTTGTGTATATATATATACATATACATATACATACATACATATATATATACATATATATATACATACATATATATACATATACATACATACATATATATACATATATATATACATACATATATATATACATACATATATATACATATATATACATACATATATATACATATATATACATACATATATATATATATATATATATATATATATATATATATATATATATATACATACATATACATACATACATACATACATACATATATATATATATATATATATATATATATATATATACATACATATACATACATACATACATACATACATATATATATATATACATATATATATATATATATACACAGACTTGGCATTTAATATGGAATATTTTTTTTGTGGGGGTGAACTTACTTTTCAAGATGTCTTAGAACCAAAAGTTCATTGGAATTATGTTGAAATTATTCTAGATTTTGTTAATGTGACCTAAGAAACAAAGACCACATTTGAAATTTCAAAACAAATAAATTGATCCTTGAAAGTGATGTAAACTGATATCGAACTCAATTCATGGACAGTACTGTGTTAAACTTCTGTACGTTTTCCAGAAGTATCTCTTTATTTTGCACATTAGCCAAAAAATTTTTTAACAAAAACAAAAGTTAAATTACGACTGGGATTACGGACAGTAAAATTACAGTTCAGAACTTCATGTAACCCCCATTAGCATTCAGGAGAGCACGTACACGTTGAGGCATGCTGTTCACAAGATTTGCCAAGGTTTGGACAGGAATCGCTTGCCATGCAGTGACAATAGCCTGCTGCAATTCACACACAGAGGTCGGCTGCTGGTCCAAGTGGTCGATTTGACACGTTAATTCTGCCCACAAGTTCTCTATCGGATTCATATCCAGGGACATGGCAGGCCACTCCATATGCTCTCCACCACGGACAGCAAGAAAGTGTTGGATCATGCGAGCACGATGAAGCCGTGCATTGTCATCTTGGAAGACAAAGTTTCCTCGAAATGCTGCAAGAGCAAATGGAAGCAATGTTTCTTCCAGAATGGCCCTGTGGTTGAACTGGTTCAGGTTTCCATTCAGAACAACCAGGTCAGTTTTGCCCCCTGCATGAAAAGCAGCCCAAACGGTCACCCCACCACCTCCAGCTTGGACTCTTGGCACTATACAATCTTTGTTGTAGGCTTCATGCACTTGTCTGCACACTCGGACGCGACCATCTTGACGATAGACCAGAAATCTAGACTCGTCACTGAAGATCACGTGATTCCAGTGTCCTGGCTGCTATTGACGGTGCTCTCTGGCCCACTGCAATCGGCGCTGGCGGTGTTGTCTGGTCAGGCGTGGCTTTCTCAGGGGACGCCTGGCACGATAGCCTGCTTGAACCAGTCGTTGGTTGACTAGCCTTCTGGATACAGGCACATTTGTCAGTTGCTGCCACTCAGCCCTAAGCCGATTAGCTGACTTCGTACGGCCATTGCGGACTAACCGGTGCAGCTGGCGATCATCCCTCCTTGTGATTCTGCGGGGACGTCCTGGCCTCGGCATTTGAGTAGGGACACCCCTTTGAGCATTTCGTTTCGGGATCTTTGACACCTGACCTTGAGTGATGCCATACTGCAGAGCAATAGCACGCTGTTTCATGCCGTAATTTCGTAAAGCCACCACTCCATGACAAACAGCATTGTTGAGTTGACGGACCATCTCCAGAGGAAGCGGCAATAACTTTTGGAGATGTGCAGCAGTTGTTTTCCACTAATACAGAACGCAAAATCCCTTCTATGCCCGACTGTGAAGCCAATCATCAAATGCACCTGTCCGTACATTTTGCCACGCCACCTGTGATATAATCCTGTTGTTGACTTCTTGCTGCGACAGACAATCAGTGACATGGTTCTTTTAACAAATAAATCACCAAAGTGTAAAAGAAACTCACTAGATTGATATACTGAGTTAAGAAAGTAAACCCAAGTCAAGAAAAAAAAAATATTCCATATTAAATGCCAAGTCTGTATGTATATATATATATATATATATATATATATATATATATATATATATATATATATATATATATATATATATGTATATATACATATATATATATATATATATATATATATATATATATACACATACATATATATATAGATATATACATATATATACATATACATAAATAAACATATGTACAGTATATCTATATCCAGACTTGGCATTTAATATGGAATTTTTTGTTTCTTGACTTGGGTTTACTTTCTGAACTGAGTAAATCAATCTGGTGAGTTCATTTTACGCTTCGGTGATTTATTTGTTAAAAGAACCATGTCACTGATTGTCGCAGCAAGAAGTCAATAACACGATTATATCACAGGTGGCGTGACAAAATGTACGGACAGGTACATTTGACGATTGGCTTCACAATCGGGTATATAAGGGTTGTTGCATTCAGTATTAGTGGAAAACAACTGCTGCACATCTACAAAGGTTATTGCCACTTCCTCTGGAGATGGTCCGTCAACTCGACAATGCTGTTTGTCATGGAGTGGTGGCTTTATGAATTTCCAGCATGAAACAGCGTGCTATTGCTCGGCAGTATGGCATCACTCAAGGTCAGGTGTCAAAGATCCTGACACGAAATGCTCAGAGGGGTGTCCCTACTCCAATACTGAGGCCAGGACGTCCCCGCAGAACCACAAGGAGGGATGATCGCCAGCTGCACCGGTTAGTCCGCAATGGCCGTACCAAGTCAGCTAATCGGCTTAGGGCTGAGTGGCAGCAACTGACAAATGTGCCTGTATCCAGAAGGCTAGTCAACCAACGACTGGTTCAAGCAGGCTATCGTGCCAGGTGTCCCCTGAGAAAGCTATGCCTGACCAGACAACACCGCCAGCGCCGATTGCAGTGGGCCAGAGAGCACCGTCAATAGCAGCCAGGACACTGGAATCACGTGATCTTCAGTGACGAGTCTAGATTTCTGGTCTATCGTCAGGATGGTCACGTCCAAGTGCACAGGCAAGTGCATGAAGCCTACACCGAAGATTGTATAGTGCCAAGAGTCCAAGCTGGAGGTGGTGGTGTGACCGTTTGGGATGCTTTTCATGCAAGGGGCAAAACTGACCTGGTTGTTCTGAATGGAAACCTGAACCATTTCAAGTACAGGGCCATTCTGGAAGAAACATTGCTTCCATTTGCTCGTGCAGCCTTTCGAAGAAACTTTGTCTTCCAAGATGACAATGCACGGCCTCATCGTGCTCGCATGATCCAACACTTTCTTGCTGACCGTGGTGTAGAGCATATGGAGTGGCCTGCCATGTCCCGGGATATGAATCCGATGGAGAACTTGTGGGCAGAATTAACGCGTCAAATCGACAACTTGGACCAGCAGCCTGCCTCTGTGCGTGAATTTCAGCAGGCTATTGTCACTGCATGGCAAGTGATTCCTGTCCAAACCTTGGCAAATCTCGTGAACAGAATGCCTCGACGTGTACGTGCTCTCCTGAATGCTCGTGGGGGTTACACGAAGTACTGAACTGTAATTTTACTGTCCGTAATGCCAGTCGTAATTTAACTTTTGTTTTTGTTAAAAAAAAATTTGGCTAATGTGCAAAATAAAGAGATACTTCTGGAAACCGTACAGAAGTTTAACACAGTACTGTCCGTGAATTGAGTTCGATATCAGTTTTCATCACTTTCAAGGATCAATTTATTTGCTTCGAAATGTCAAATGTGGTTTTTGTTTCTTTTAAAGGTCACATTCACAAAATCTAGAATAATTTGAACATAATTCCAATGAACTTTTGGTTCTAAGTCATCTTGAAAAGTAAGTTCACCCCCACAAAAAAAATATTCCATATTAAATGCCAAGTCTGTAAATGCCAAGTCTGTATATGGAAATCAACAAATGTACATCTATATAATTATATATATAGAAATAAACATATGTATATCTTTATATATATAGAAATAAACATATGTATATCTATATATATAGAAATAAACATATGTATATCTATATATATAGAAATAAACACATGTATATCTATATATAGAAATAAACATATGTATATCTATATATATAGAAATAAACATATGTATATCTATATATATAGAAATAAACATATGTATATCTATATATATAGAAATAAACATATGTATACATATATATATATAGAAATAAACATATGTATATCTATATATTATATAGAAACAAACATATGTATATCTATATATATAGAAATAAACATATGTATATCTATATATTATGTAGAAATAAACACATGTATATCTATATATGTAGAAATAAACATGTGTATATCTATATATGTAGAAATAAACATGTGTATATCTATATATGTAGAAATAAACATGTGTATATCTATATATATAGAAATAAACATATGTATATCTATATATATATAGAAACAAACATATGTATTATGTATATATATATATATATATATATATATATATATATGTATATATATATATATATATATATATATATATATATGTATATAAACATAACGGGAATGTGTAGTAAGCATTTTCAAATTTTCAAGCCTTCATTTTCAAGAAATTTGAAAGATGTCTCAATTTATCAGATTCATTATTTCATCGGTACTTTAGGATTTAAAGGCTTGGATGTGCTTTCTATATAATGTTATAATATAACATTAATGTTATATGTTTATATTGTTTATGATATATTGTTTGTATATATGTATATATATTTATATTATACATATATGTATTATATGTTTGTATATATTATATGTTATATAATATATTGCATATATATATAATAATAATATATGTATTGTTTATATTGTTTAATGTTTATGATGTTATATCTGTTATAATGACAAAACCAGTTATGGAGCACAACCTTACCACGTCGCCTTTTCCCCCGAGCTCCCCAGATGCTCCCCGCTCTCCATGCATGCCTGAAGATCCATGAGCGCCAAGTGGACCAGTAGGTCCTAACTCTCCAGCTTCTCCCTTGAATCAGGGACATGAAAAAAGTGTGCAGTCAAATTCATTGCAAGCCTTTTCCCCCCCGATAAGCGACAAGTATAGCTCATTGAAAACAATGACAATAAATGCACACACACATGCATGCACACACTTATTCATATACACACGCACATATACATATACATTCATATACATACAACAAAATTATGAAGATGATTAATTTAGTTATGAAAGATCAGGACGTTCAGATGTAGCACATACACAACAATGTGTGTGTGTGTGTGTGTGTGTGTGTGTGTGTGTGTGTGTTTTAGTGTGTGTTTGTCTGTGTGTAGCCTTTTCTTTGATCTCTACACAATTCCATACCCCTGGGCCAATTGCCGCAAAGTTTTCTGAACCACATTTTTACACGAGGAAGGGCAACGTCAAAACAAAAACTTTCAATGAGGCCATTTGGCCCAACATTGCCGTGGTGCACTCTCGGGTTGATTTCTGCAACAGCATTTAACATGAATCTTCTTGATGGTTGACTAAAATCTAATAACCTGATCTTGATCGGGTGACCCAACTTGTGTGTATCTACATATATATTTAATAAAATGAGCAACTCTGATCCTAAATGTGACATTACATTGACGTTATGTGTATAAATTATGCCAATGTGTTTGTGTGGCAGATAATGCTTGCTGCTAACAGGTAGTGCAGCATTTGCTGTTATGGGACTCGGCCTGTGCCTTGCTGCCTCATCAAGTAAGGGATTCGAGATATATATATAGCGTCTTTGGGCTTCTTGAAAAGCGCTAGATAAAATAAATGTATTATTATTATTATTATATATATATATATATATACATTCTAAAACGACTTAATTTGCTGAATTTTTCGAAGACATACCAAGCAAGATACCAAGGGATGTTAATATTCACGATTGACTGAATGATAGTCTGCCAAAAATGTCCTCTTTAGATGCATCTTTTATTATGATTATATTATTCAGGAATTTCTTTATTGCAGCTGAAACTTTTCAGCAGCCATATAATGGAACTTTTTGGTTTGAATGTAATTTTAATGTTGCTGTTGCAATCTTATTGTTCATTTACACAATTTATATAAATAATCGTAGAGCATGCTTGCAGTCTGAAAGCAGATAATTGATTAAACGAATAGTGAGCGAGTAGTATGAGCTATTTATATATTTGCAGTCCAAGCTTTGTCCTCTACTGGGTTGTGGACTAATGTACCACACCACCAGTACAGTCTAAGCTCCTTCCTTCTACTGACCGAGGGTGAGAGGCCCCACCGGCCGACTTTTGTTTCCAGATATCTTCGCTTTCAGACATTTATGGACAGTTTTGTGATCATTTCGTTTCTGGAATGATGAGTTTGAGTTACCTCACTATGACAATTTTCAGCTTCATAGCTTATTTAAAAAGTACTAAGCACTTATATCAGTGAGGAAATGGTAAGAAAGCTTTATGTATTTAATAATTTAATAATCCAAATTTATTTTATTTTTAATGTAAAAAGGTCAAACTTTACAAAATTAAATTATTGCTTGCAATGTTATGGCTTGCTTGGAAGTGCTAAGAGGCAGAGATTATGATTCCAAGTGGAAGACACATGTTACGGGGTGAAGATTATGAACCAAAGTCAGGAACGCACAGTGATCGTCATTCTTGTTGCTGTTCCCACTTGCACATCTTTAAGAGCAGAGCCAATTCGAGTTATCACCATGGTAACTTGGCATCTTACCCTTTTGATATGTTGATTGAATTAGGATTAGTAACAATTGTATAATCGTGTTCTTGTGAGATAGCGATTCTACCATTGAGCTGTCTCATCTGGGTTCAACTCCTTACTGGAAAGTAAACGTTTGTATCAGTGATCTACTGCAGGCAGGCCGTTGCCTTTGGTCACGTGACTCCATAAATGGAAGTGAAGCTCCATCAGCCAACTTTTGTTTGATTGATTTTTTTTTCCCCTGTAATCGTGGACTTTCAGTTAAATCAGTATATGGCCAATTTCAAATTTCTAGCCCACCTAGAAAGTACTAAACATTTCTATGAGTGAGTGAGTCAGTGATCGCGAGTCAGTCGTGGTTTGAACGAGCTTTATGCTGCTTCAAACTTCTTCATTTTGAGCCATATCCTTAAAAAATAATCAAAAACAACCGTATAATCTGAATTCAAACCTGGAACCTTTTTGGCATTTTCAAGAATATTAATGGAAATTTTAAGGTATGATTGGATGAGTTATGAAGTTGAATTGTTATTGCATCTTTCACGACGATCAAATCAGCCATTCCTGACACAAATATTATTGAGCTTGGGACTGTTATTGGAATCTAAAACATTTCTGATATTGACATTAAATGATGGGATTCATATTGTTTTATTGCATGTGTTATGCACTTGAATCACCCTTAAATTTTCATGGATATTGAAAGGGGCCATCACGGAGAGTACAAGACTGTGAATTGATATATATTTTTTCAAACTCAAGAAATTTCAGCACAATTTTATTCGTATTCAGCACAAGTCTGCACGGTAACATCACTGGCTGGGGGCACGGCTGTGTTGCTGATGAAATGCCCTCTGCTGGTTGGGGCAGGAATTTGTAATATGATCATGGTGCCACCGGCGACAGCTCGCTTACTCTTGGCGATGCAGACCGTGGATATTCAGCATCCACCGCCGAATTCTGGCAAGCGTGAACGACACTTTAGAGGCAAGTGTGACCATGAAGGTTGTAAAGCACCATTGCTCTAAGCTTATGGCTGAAGGCTGACCTTGAAAGTTTTTCAGGTTTTTTTGGTGCACAGTACCAAATAGAGGGAGACTTGAGACTTGGACAAACAAGAGGGAGACTTGGACAAACAATGGGCATGGGGAGGAAAGAGGTGCAATGGATGACACATCGGGTGGTCAAGGTGGATACAGAAGCAAACTCTCAGGAGGGAAAACTGTAAATTTGGGAGAGGATGGGCTTGGGTGTGCGGTGAGAGGAGAGGGGTTAGCAGGATAGAAAATATCATGGTTTTGGATGGAGGATGATCTGTTATGGTGGTGAACTGCTGCCTTGAAGACTTGCAGGGAAGATTGACATTGAAGATAATGTGGGAGTTGGTTCCACAGGTGGGGAAAAGAAGGAAGAAATGAGTGGAGGTGAGCAGAGATCCTGACTGGTGACCGATCTGGAGTAGTGTACTATTCCACATGCAGGGATGGTGACATATTCTACATTGGAAAACTGGAAGGAATATGAAACGAAGGCTAGACAAACATGATCGAAATATTCAGCTCGGAGAGGTGACACAGTCTCCTATAGCACGCAACCTGCAGACACACCAACGTCTGGTGTGTATTCTACTAAAGGCACTGCCAGCAGAGGAGATACAAGCTCTTGGTTCCCTTAAGGATGTTTGACACCATACTGCCAAGATTGATGTATTTGTTGATGACCTTCAGGGTGATACTGATGGTGACCAATGGCTCTCCGTAGGCCAAGCGAGGGGCAAGTTGAACCATGACTTCAGCTTTCTTGTTGATGAAAAATCCAAACACAGAAGTTTTCTCAGAGAACTTGCACACATCCATTTGCCTTTGAATGTCCTCTTCAGTCTGATCAACTGAGGCAGCATCATCTGCATATAGCCACTCATAAATGCCAGATCAGGTGGTCTTTTATGTGGGTTTGAGGTCAAGCACAGCTGAGAGAAACAGGGTGAAGAGTGCCCAAGTAGGAACACATGAACTTGGGAAGGGAGCAGACATCATGAAGCAGTATTTACATGTTGTCTGGGAATTCTCAAACATATTTCCAAACGTTGGTGAGCATCAATATCTGCACAGAACATCCCAAAGACTTGCTGATTGATGGAGTCTTAGGTCTTATGGAGAAATATATGAAGACCATGGCGAGGGGGAATATCTTGTTCTCTGGCCCAATCTTGCAGATGACAAAGGGTGAATATCATGCCAGTTGTGAAACCATACTGAGTGTTTGGTCGGGTGGTTTCACTGATGGTTTCTAGTCTCCCTCGCATTACTTTTCCCAAGAACCTTCCAGCTAAGGAGGGTTGTGAGAAGTCTCGATGGTTGCTGGAATCATACCAATTGATTTTCCACTTGTAGATGGTGACTTCTCTCAGCATTGAAGTAACAGGTTGTGGATTGTGTCTAGTCGTGCCTCACCTGCATGAATAAATATTTCTCCTGGTATCCCATCTGAGCCAGGTGCCTTTCCTAGCTCGGAGAATGATGGCATCTCTGACTTCTAGGATACTGAGTAGATTGACGAGCCTCGCCTCTAGCTCCTCTTTCAAAAGATGTTGTCGGAGATTCTCATGAATGCTAGATGGTCCGTCGAGTAGATTCTAGAAGTGTTCCTGCCATTGGACTTTAGTCCACTCAATAGAAAGCAGGGTTCCATCATCAGATGTCAAAACCGAAGCGATGGACAATGTGTGTGTCGGACCATACGCTTGCTTAACGCGGATTGGAAACACTTGTTGTTTGCATCGGAAAGACCTTGAAATGATTCTGCCTTGACATTCCGCCATCACTCCTGAATTTTCCATCGTTGGGACTGAAAATCTGCTTCAGCAAATTTCAGGTTCTCGTCTTCTTTTGCACGTCGTGTCCTGCAGGCAACTTTCTCATGCACCAAGTGAAACTAGCAGAAAAGTTTTGAATGTGCTCGTCATTCTCATCGAGCCAGTCAGTGTGCCATCTCATCAGGTAGCAAAATGTGGCAAATGATGCATCATACACAGCTTCCTGGAAAGCAGAGCAACGATTTGCACTTCCACTGGTCCTGCTGATGATACTGTTTACTGAAGACCTCACATCAGTTGATTGCAAATTTGAGGCATTTATATTCCAGGGTGTCTTTGGTGCAGATTTATGTTTAGGAGTGCACAAATGTAGGTTTTTTGGTATACAGTGTTGAGGCTCATGGAGGAGCTAGAACCAAGTACATATGTAGTGATCAGTGGAGCAGACAGCACTACTCATGGCTCTTGGACTACACTAGTCATGAAAATGACATCTTTTGAGAACGTCGTTGAGAAGCTGCCATCATGATTTGAAGTGTTGGTGCTACCAGGTGAAGAGACATTTTTGGGGAAAATTGTAGAAAGTGTGTGTGATGGCAAAATCAAACTCCTTACAGAGTAAATAATTCCAGAGAAGGAGGAGAGAGGGGGTGGTGGAGGGGATAGGATAGGAAAGGGGATAAAGGGTGGGAGTGGGAAGAGGAGAGAGGAGGGGGGGGGGCATAATGAGGAGGGGAGAGGGGAGAGTGAGGGGACAGGGGGTAGAGGGGGGTAGAGGAGAGAGAGGGAGAGGAGGAGAGTGCGGGAGGTAGAGGGGGGAGACATTGAGGATGATGGAGGAGAGAGAGTGGGAGAAAAAAAAGAGGGGGACGAGACTGGGGGTGGTGGCAGAGAAAGAGTGGGGGGATGGAGGAAAGAGTGGGGTGGAGGGGGAGAGAGGGAGGAAAAGGGGGAAGGAAGAGAGGGGGGAGGGGAAGGGGAGTGGATAAGAGAGTGGGGATATGGTGTGGTGGAAGGGGAGAGAGAGGGAGAGAGAGAGAGGGGGGGGTGGGGGAGGAAAAGGAGAGTGGAATGGGTAGAGGGAGGGAGGGTAGGAGAGTGGGGAGAGGGTGGGGTGGAAGGGTAGAAAAAATATAGGGAAAGAGAGAGGGAGAGAGAAAGCAAGGAAAGAAGGGGAAAAGGAGGAGAGTGGGATGAGGAGGGGTGAAGAAAGGAGATGGGGGCAGAGGGTGGGGGTGGAGAGTGGGAGAGATAGTTGGTGTCGAAGTTACATTCTACATTACATGGAATTTCCATGGGTCCTTGATTGATAACGATATATATATATTATATATATATTATATATATAATTTTTTCTTTTTATACATAATGGTGAGAACGTCCGCTCTGAGACAGGAGTTCAAACCCTCACATTTCAGTGGTTCAGTGGTTGTCAGTGGTCAGTGATTCAAACCCTGGCCAATTCATACTAAAGACATTATATTCACAACGGCCATGCCTTCCCTATAACTTTTCTCTTCAGTGCAAAAAAGACCAAAAGCGACTGTTAAAAGCACAAACAAATGCCGATAGGTTTCAGCCCATCACAGACAAAGGCGTTCTGAGGCACACCGTTTGTGTAGGCCCCAGGTTTCAAGCCTTCCGGCCTATAGGATAATTCCTTCATGGCCCTCTGGAATTGGAATCTATCCAAGCCATATAAGCACGATGCATTATACATGACAATAAGCAATAGCATGTTTTGGCTTCATTACATAACCCGAGTTGCTTTTAACGAGGCTTCGAGCAATCAAGCCAGCATTCTGTGCATATACACTGCCCGCGTTATTTTATTTATTTATCTCGGGAGCATTCGAGGCTGTGCTTATGTGGTGTATAAGCACAGCCTCGAATGCTCCCGAGATAAATAAATAAAATATTTGTGCATTTCATTTCAATGTCTGAAGCACATCAAAGAAATTCCGCCTAACATTTTGACCCGTTCATGTTTATAATCCAGTTTTGACCCATTCCCGTTTTCCATTCCCTTATTGCAAATAATTATTAATCACATGTAATCAATAACTTTGTGTGTATGGTAATCTGTGTTGTGTTTACGTTTTTCCACCCATCATTTTGACAGGCTTTTCTCCTTGTGTGATGCTATTTCCCCTTAATTATCCAAACTTTCAGGAAGATATGATGGATGGCAGAGTAAATAATAGAAGATCAAGAGGAAGGCTGAAGAAAAGGAAGATAGATGGAGTGATAAAGATCAATCAATCACTGTTATGAGCGAAATAGAAGCAACTAGAATGGCACTCGTTAGAGCACATACAATAGGTAGAGCCCGGCTGAACAGTTTATGGTTTGTATCCCACCGATATGCTGGATCTGGATCCTGACCTGAACCAAAATCTAATTGCTTATTCGTTTTCACAAATCCAACTCATGTTTGACTCATGTTTCAAATCCAACATGCTATTGCAAATCCAACAAATCCGCCAAATGTTGTCATAATCCATCCACAACTTCTTGAAATATCATGCTATATAACGTTTTTGGCCCTATCACTCAGTGATGAAGAATCACTTCGTATCTGGATCTGGATTTGGATCTTCACAAAATTCAAATCGATTCGTCCTTGTCACATACCCAACCATTCCACCAGGTTTCGTCCGAATCCATCCATAACTTTTTGAGATAACATGTTCACAGACAAACAAACAAAGACAGACAGACAGACAGCGACAAACAGACAGAAAGACAGACAGGAGGGAAACCATAACTTCTGTCCACCTTCACTGGTGGAGGTAGGATCACGAGATGTTGCAAATTGGAAAATATTTGTAGATGTTGCCATTGTCGTTCATCTCATCCAAATAAATGAAGCAAGGAGAAGATTCACCCTCTTTATTTGTGGGCAAAAGTTTTTTTTAATGTCAACGAAATTGCTGGCCCATATGAAAGCGAATCTCGTAAGATGGTGGTGATAATAATACATAGGACTGTGGGTCCTGAAACTCAATCTGATCATGAGTAACAGCCACTCAAACCCCCCACAAACCCACTCAGACCCTGATATTTTTAATACCGTGAACAAACTTTGGTACATCATGTGTGATGAAGGTTGTGATCAAGTTTCATCAAAATCGTGTGTGTAGTTTCGGAGAAGAGAGCAAATACCTATTTTGGGGAGGGTCAAAAACACCCCCGTAGTTCCCCTTACTCAGCGCAGACTTTGATGCAGTCAATACACCTTCGTTGGGCATCGGATATGAAGCTTCTGGTCAAGTTTCATCAAACTGTGTGTGTGGTTTCGGAGAAGAGAGAAAATACCTATTTGAGGGGGTCAAAAACCCTGTTTTTCATCCTGTCGCATTCCGTGTTTCCCCATTTTCTCCCCTGCCCATTCTGCCGTCGTACTCGTCATCGAGTCAATCTTCCCCTACTTTTTTTGTCAGGAAATAAACCCTGTTAAGATCAAATAAGAGCCTCGTTTCTCTCATTGCATTCCCACGCATGCGCGAAGCCAACATTGTTCGACGCAGTCCAAGGGAGTTAAAAGGTGTTCGGCCCACCCATCCAGTAGTCTGTTAACGGACAGCTTGGATACGACAATATGTTTGTGTCTAACTTCACCTTTTTTTCTTCTTCTTTTTTTGTATACAAGATCGAGGCTCGTGTAAGAGCTAACATAAATCACAAAAAGACAAAACGGACCCACAAAACATACAATAAAGGGGGCGGGAGACAATATGGAAGACAAGATGAAGACAAGATGCACAAACTTAATACAACATTGTAATTTTGACATGACAAGCATCGATTTAGAGTATTACTTTGTTGATTTAACTTATGAGGTGCTGTGAGAAATCACCAATTAGTTCATTTGGACTCTTCACAATAAAGGTCAGTGCACAATTTCAGCTTATCATACAATCATTTGGTATTTCACTTCTTTGGTTATTTTGGACTTTACTTTGAAGATTTGTGTCAAATTTAAAGTTAATATGATTTACATTATGGAGCTATATTGAGATGGCTGAAACCCTGGTGCAGATTGTTCATTTTTAAGCTGTTGTAATTACCTCCAGCACTGAAGGTGGATGGGGGTTATGTTTTCACACATGTTTTTTTTTTTCTGTCTGTTGGTCTGTGAGTCAGATATCGCAAAAGGTTATGGATGGATTTGGATCAAAGTGGTGGACAGAGAGGGAGTGTGACAAGGAAGAATTGGTTAGATTTTGGTGAAGATCAGCATCCAGATATGAGAATTTTTAAAGCGATTCTTCGCCATTCGAGAGATAGGGCCTAAAACAGTATATATAGCATGATCTTTAAAAAAGTTATGGACGGATTCGAACAAAACTTGGTGGACGAGTTGGGTAGGTTACAAGAACAAGCCGATTAGGTCTTGGTTAGGTCTGGATGCAGATCCGGCCTATCAGTGGGATACAAAACGCAACCTGTTCAGCCTGGCGGAAGTGTGCGCTCCACTGAGTGCAGTTCTAGTTCATCATGTAATTGACAAATGTCAGTGGTACTCAATATACGTCAATATTAAAATGCCTTTGTGAAGATGTGTACATTTCTTCTTCCTTTGTATGACTTCGCATTCCTGAGATTTACTTTTGAGATTCCGCACACATACAACTTGGGTTATTGTGCTTTATTGATGAAGTCATTTTTAATGAGCAGTGCTCAATCCACTATATAAGAGAATCGTTGGTCTGTCTGTCTGTCTGTGTCGCCATTTTCCTCAGAGATGGCTAAACGAATCTTCGTCTAACTTTCAGAGGTTCATCAATGAGTGCTTGGGAGTGTTTAAGGCAAAAAAAAAAATAATATTAATAATAACAATAAAGTTCGTTTTTTTATTTTTAAAAATCTCTCTATAGTACCGAAGCCTTTTTGATTAGTGACAGTTATACACCAGTACACATTCGCATAAATAAATACAAAACAATTACCAGGCATTTGAACACAAATAATCAAACAATTCCGGAAACGGTCGAAGTTGGTGGTAAGGCTTCTTCTTCTTCCTGAGCGTCATCATACTTAATTCAGAAACGTGATGAACTTAATTCATTCACCAGCATATATTCAACGAAAAGGTAAAATGAGGATTTGACATTTGGATTCTGATTTGGATGTTATTGATTTTCCATGATATTTTCCCTCATTTCAAATATGTTAATGTTTCTTTTTCGCTTGAGCAACGCCGGGTACTCCAGGTATAAACACTTATATACTTTACTCGGGGTACAAATACAAATACAACTTTGTGTGTGTGTGTGTGGGGGGGGGGGGGGGACATAGGCTATGTGGCCGTGGCCTCATGTGGGCATGTGGGGGACCGGGAGAGGGGCGTAAATTTTCTATGTAAATGTGTACCATGTAGCGCCACCTGGTGATGGTGGCAGAGGTTATTACAATTTCCTTTTTTACCTGGGCAACACTGAGTTTAAAGCACTCTTTGCACGGGTAAATTTTTCCTCCTTCCCTTCCCCCTCTCCCTCTCCCTCAAAACGGAGGGGCCTGTCAAAGCCACCCTCCCCTCCCCCAGCAATGCCGGGTACTCCTGCTAGTATTTAATAAATTGTGTATCAATTTCGAATGCAAAAATTTACATTTCACCTGCATACGAATGCTACCGCCGGTCGACCCCACAAGGTGGGATAATATAGTTATTGCGTGGACAATCAAATAAACAAACAGACACAACAAAGTAACATCGTGAGACTTCCATTTGGAGAAGTTTTACGACGAATAATGCTTACCTTAGCTCCTGAAGTCCCAGAGGTACCAGACTGCCCACGTGGCCCAATTATACCAGACAAGCCGGAGCTGCCTATTTCTCCAGGTGTTCCAGCCTCTCCCTAATGATATGAGTGTGAAGATAGACACATGGTAGTTTAACTTAATTTAATCTTACAGTTGATGTTTAAAAACATTGAGAATGGAATATTTGAAGAAGAGCTGATTTGTTTTTTCCTGCCACATATCCTCACCTTGTCACCAGGAGTACCTGGTGTACCTGCGTTTCCAGGTGCACCCTGAAATCAAGAGCAGAAAAGTGTTTTCAGTGAGGAAACAGTTGAAAAGTTTAAACTGCTGCAAGCAATGAAAAACTCCTACACTATGACTCATTATGGAAGCACAGTATAAATTTTATAGGATCCGCCTAAGATGTTTTGATCTAATCAAGTCATTATCAAATACAATGAAGTTGCAATTAGTCTCAGTTATGGAAATAATGAAAGGCAAGACGATCTGGAAACAGGTTCAACTCCTAAAGGTGAATGGTCAGGTCAACAATCAAAGAAAATTATTACATTCGATCATTAAGCAACTTGCCATGAGGAACAAACGACAACAACTGTTTAACTTACTAGAGCACCAGGCCTTCCGGATTGACCTGGACCTCCTCCAGAGCCAGAAACGCCCTGTAATCCACAGAGATAGGGTGAAATTGGCCTTGGTCAGTCGACAGCGAGCAATAAGATTAATCAAAGCAAAAACAAGGCCTGCACTGATACCTACACAGAGTGAATGCCTAAAGGAAGCAAAATGTGATTGAGGAATTTGTTTAGTTGAAGAAATGTGTTGATGTTATTGTGGTTTTTTTGGTTTTATTAAATTTCACTCAAACTGAAATATTTTTCATCATATTATATGACCAAGACTGTTATTTTTCAAAACTTTTTTCCATTGGCTTGCCTGAGGTCCAGCAGCTCCAGAAACACCCGACTCTCCACGATCACCCACAGCACCCTGTGGAAAGGAAGCGAGTATGGATTTGATTGTTGTGGTTTGATTTTCACATCCAACATTTTGGGCCTAGTTGGCCTAGTTGTCCACAATATTGATTTTAACAACAATTTCCCATTTGAATCCAAATTTTAAAAACAAAAGTTATTTGTACTCATCACAAAGTACTTTATTACAATCACAAGAACATCACTGTACTCTCGATATGCATATATGGTAATGCAATGTTCTTGCTTTGCAGACTTTAAAAAGCTGTGTATGACATGGCAGGTTATTGGAAGGTATCGCTGTCTGTAAATGTCATTTTCTAGAAAGAAGATTCTGTGAGATCCAATATTGGAGTCACACAGGCCATGTATACCTTTTATATACAGTGCTTATACATACAGTATACATACAGTGTACTTATACATAGTATACTTATACATACATACAGTGCTTACCTGTATTCCATTCTCTCCTCTTGCTCCATTCTCTCCATTCTTTCCAGGCTCACCCTGGAAATAAATCAACCCTAAGGTAAATCCCCCATTGCAAGTGATCCCAGCAACATGTCAACCGAAATCGAAAATGTAAATTTCTGGACAATAATTTCAAAAAGTTTGTCTCTTTCAAAACGATGTGGTGAAACCGACGTATATGTGTAAACCTTACCATCTCCCCACGGTTTCCAGTTGATCCAGAGAGGCCAGGAAGCCCCAGATTACCCTGTCAGAAGCAAAGCATGATGGGTCGGTGGTGTGACCAAGAATGTTCTAATTATCAAAATATAAAATATGAATACTATGAATATAATAATATATAATGTTAATATAATAATAATAAATATGTCCTGATAACTGGAACAGTTCCATTTTGTATATAACAGTGACTTTTCTTTTTAAATCATAGGAGCGTCCGATTTGTTTAAATAAAAAGCCATGACCAAATCCCCGTACCACATGGAAAACTAGAACGGCACTCAGTAGAGGGCATACCTCTGCCAGGTGAACAGTTTACGTTTTGTATCCTGGAGTAGACCAGAAAATCACAATACAGAATCACATTTAATCAAAATCTTCCGTCCACAACTTTTTGAAATATCCTGCTATGTATCGTTTTTGGCCCTGTCTCCCAATGGTGAAGAATCACTTTAAAAATTCTACTAGCCGGATCCGTATCCGGATCGTCACCAAAATGGAATAGATTCTTCCTTGTCACACACACAACCTGTCCACCAAGTTCTATCCAAATCCGTCCATAAATTTTTGAGATATCCTGCTATATGTTGGTTTAAGCCCTATCACTCAATGTTGAAGAATCACATAACAAAATTAAATAATTCTCATATCCGAATCCATAATCAGATCTTCACCAAAATCGAATCGACTAGTCCTTGTTACACACCCAACCTGTCCATCAAGTTTCGTCTAAATCCGTCGACAACTTTTTGAGATATCCTGCTATGTATAGATTTTGGCCCTATCTCCCAATGGTGAAGAGAATCACTTAAAAACTCTAGTAGCCGGATCGGAATCCGGATCTTCACCAAAATCTAATCATTTCGTCCTTGCCAGATACACTACATCTGTGCCAAATTTACTCCGAATCCGTCCACAACTGTTTGAGATATCTTGTTCACAAACGGACAAACAGACATACAGGGGTGAAAACATAACATCCATCCACCTTTGGTGGCGGAGGTAATTACATTTAAAAAATTGCACTTACAGGAAGACCACTGGGACCAGGAAATCCGGTTGGACCACGCGTTCCCCGTTCACCCCGTGAACCGGCTGCACCGACACGACCCTCAATTCCAGCGGAACCCTGCACGACATCAGGACAACACATATCAGCAAAACCTTTATATTATGCAGCACTCACAGGCTGGGGAAATAAATGATAAATCAAAATCAATGATTATTGTTTTCATTGTGCGTACTGTACAGCTACAGTCAGAATATTTACAATGAAACGGAACGTGAATTATGGCATCACAGCAAATATTTTTTTAAACGATATTTATTGGAAAACGGTTATGATATCAGCAAAAAAGGAATGCGGGTTCGATAATAACCTACCTCTGGTCCCATTTTCCCTTGTAGGCCTGATTTTCCAGGACTGCCCATGTGACCCTGCAGAATACATGTGTGGAATAGGGAGAAATAAATAGAACACACCTAGATATGTACTTGGCCAGTTATGAATCCACAAGATTGCTGAAAGAAAGAATGTAGAAAGGTTTGTTCACAATGGAAAAAAAATGAATGTGTGCCCGTGTGTTCAGACATTATTTAGAGGACACATTACAAATTTTCATTTGTAATGTAATAATACATGCTTATAATTTTTTTTTTTTTTTTTTACATTTCACACTTTAGAATACGAGATTGATTTCTTGAAATATTCCTTTCTATTTCCCAAAATGGAAACGATAATAATGACAATAAGCCGATCCATTTAAGATACCATTTGCAGTAAAATAAACCATGATGGGCATTACTTATTATATTGCAAACCATGACAGGTATTGCTCACCCTAGGTCCAAGGAATCCAGATTCTCCTGGGATTCCGAGCTCCCCAGGAAGACCTCGCACACCAGATGGACCAGGCATGCCTCGGGAACCAAACATTCCCTGTCAAATCAGAATCAGGAAGGAAACAACCCTCATTTTCTTCTAATAACACTTTCACTCTTCCTTCCTGTCATCATTGTTATTGCGATTGTCATCATCACATACATTTTCAACCACATTCGTGTTTTTACAAAACACAGGTATAGGTGTGCCCCCCTCACATCCCACCCCATGCACAAAAATATCATTGTATTTATTTGAATTCTTTCAGGCCGAGTCGTTTTTTTTTTGTTTTTTTTTGTATACAAGATCGAGGTTCGCGAAAGAGCTAACATCAATCACAAAGAAGGACAAACGGACACACAAAACATACAATAAAAGGAGCGGGAGACAAGATGGGGAGAAAGAGGGAAGCACACAAGTACAACAGCAGAGAACAGGGACAACAGAAGATCCGTGGGAGGGAGAGGGCTTGGGGGGAGGAGGCGTGGGAATGGGGGTGGGGGGGTGGGAGAAGTATAAAACACATGGACACTGCTAGAACTTCCAGTAAAGAAAGAAGTCGGGATTAAAAAAAAAAAGTGGATCTGGGGTGAATTAACGGGGGTAGAAGAGATCAAGGTTTTGGATGGGGCAAGATAAGAGATGGTGATGAACAGCTGTTTTAAAGACCTGGAGTTTTAAAGACCTGCTTTAAAGTTTATAAAAGCAAGTAGATGGATATGAATTGACGCAATTATTGATGATATTGCTCTGTGATGATAAGGAGGCATACCATTGCACCAGCGCGGCCAGCATTTCCAGGCAATCCAGCAGTACCAGTTTCACCCTGAAATACACAGGGATAGGGAGATGAAACATCAAAATGGCATTCATTCTCTTGCATGTAGTTTATCGGAACCAAACTAGAAAATGAATTTCATGGAGAAAATGGAGAATCATCGAATCATCGTACACAAACTATTCCATTAACATGTAGCCAATGACTGCTTACCCGAGCTCCAGCAGAGCCAGCTGGACCATCTTTTCCAATCTCACCAGTTTCTCCTCCCTTTCCTTCCTCTCCTGAAAGGCCACGAATGCCAGGTCGACCAACATGTCCCTGCACCCAGATATGGCAAAGTTACAGTATCTCTCAACTTTTTTCACAACCGCTGGAGATTTCAAATTCTCCTCTCATTGCGTTTTTCTCGAGGGTCTTGCGCACATTTAGATATCACATACATCCAAATTGGATTTACCGTTCCGGTGTTACAGGACAATTAGTAGGTGTCACAGGTCCTAAAAAAAACTGCAATTTTTCCATAGTTTATATGCAACGAACACATGTGAATAAGGGTTACAAGCACTGGGTGTGAATGGTGTGAATTAATTGGCCTGTAATTTCTTCTGAGTGTTTTAGCATGTTGTCTAAGATATACTGAATAATTATAGAATAATTCGATGAATGAACAGGATTAAATAATTTAATTGATATGTGTGGGAAAATTACATGCCCAGTCCAGGAATCGAGCCCAGGTCCTCTGGAAAACTGTACCAGTGCTCTGCCATCTGAGCTATCTGGGCGACCCTGACTGAGCATGCAATTTTCCCACACATATGATTGCCACTCTCTTTCCATCAATGCTTCCGGGGCACTCGCTGACTGAACACGAGAGGGTCTTCCTTCAATGTTTCTTTGTCTCTTCCTTTTGGCTATTCAATAATATTATAAATAATATAATAAATTGGCTATTCCTTCAATGTCTTCAAATCTCACACTCTCACGTTGTCTCTCCAAAAAGACCGTCTGGACAACCCCCCCATCTACTTTCTGAACAATTTTCTTGAAGAAGTTCTGTCACTCAAGCTTTTAGGTCTCATTTTCTGACATGATCTTTCCTGGGAAAACCACATTTCCAAGCTGGCCTCCAAAGCCAGTCGCCGACTGGGCATCTCCGTCACGCGAAGTCGTTTCTTGGCACACCTGAGCTCCTCACCACATACAAAGCTTTCATCCGCAGCTCAATGGAATACTGCTCTCCCCTCTGGGCCGGTGTCCTGCCTCATACCTCGCTTGGCTTCACGCTGTTGAAACCAAAGCATTCAGAATCATTGGAATCTCCCACAATGAAGCTGATTTTGAGGGCCTTTCTCTCTCTCACCGCCGGCAGGTTGGTGGTCTTTCTGTCTTTACCCACTCCTCAAAGGCCTTGCTCCCCCTGCTCTGTCTGTGCTCTGTCCCCCAAATATTCCTGCAGGACACACAAGATCTGCTGGCAACTCTCTTCTGGTGAAACTGCCAAAATCAAGACTCTCTGCTCACCTTCACTCCTTCATTCCTCTTTTCTCCCGCCTCTGGAACAAACTCCCTCACTCTCTTCAATCCCTCTTCTCCCTCCAGGTCTTCAAAACAGCTGTTCACCACCATCTCTTATCTTCCCCCATCAAAAACCTTGATCTTTTCTAACCCCGTTAAAACACCCCAAATCCGCCTCTTTAAACCCCCAACTTCTTTCCTGAAATTCCTAATAGTGTTCATTTGCTTTGTACCATGTACCCTCCCCTCCTCCCCCAGCCCTCACCCTTCCACAGATCTACCGACGTCCCTGTTCTTTTCTGTTGTTGTGCTTGTGTGCTTCCCTCTCTCCCCCTCTTGTCTCCCGCTCCCTTCATGGCATGTTTTATGTGTCTGTGCATGTTTTCATGTTCAATGTGTTCGCTCATACACAAGCCTTGATGCTGTATACAAAAAAAAAAAAAAAAAAAAAAATGGGAGAGGGGGGGTGGGGGAGGGGGACAAATCCGTGTCCTATATTATGAACACCACTGGGGGCATAGTGAAGCAATTAGATTAATGAACAGGATTAAATCATTTCATTTATATGTGTGGGAAAATTGCATGCTCAGTCATGGTCACCCAGATAGCTCAGATGGCAGAGTGACAAGTACGGTTTTCCAGAGGACCTGTGTTCGATTCCTGGTCTGGGTACGTAATTTTCCGACATAGCTAATTTAATTATAGAATTAGGCAATAATTAGACAAATTAACATATTATGAAAAAAACAATTTTGCTGTCATGCTCAGTACGTGATGATCTGTGTATGTGCAAACTTTCAAGTTCATCAGACCATCAACGGCCAAGATCAGTCGGGGAAAGCTCAAAATCATCCAGTTCAGTTAGGGCTAAACTAAGGTGTGAAATGAAAAGGTACGTTGAAGAACATCATAGGCTTAAACAAATTAATGATTGCATGGTGGATTTTTTTAGAGCAGAAAGAGTGAGTTATTGGAGTGAATGATGTTGATAATACACACTTCAACCACAAATCGCCATTAGAACTGGGCATGGTTGTTGGTTTGAGCTGATGATGAGCAATTTCATTGGACAGCTCTGTCCTGGTTCCGTATAGCTTCCGATGTGCTATTTTTTTATTCTTATATCCAGGCAAGCTTACTGAACTACTGAACTGAGCTTCTTTTTTGTAGATGGTAGAAAGGACTTAAGGCACCAGGAAGCGAGTCACCTGTTACAGAGTGACAAGCCATTGCCCCTGCTGCTGTAGTGCTGGTGTCGATGTGGCTGCCTCCATTGGCATTTTGATCAAAGGTGATGCCCAGCATGTTGGCATTGTCAGATTCTGTGATGCCGGTGGCATTCAAATTGCCAGTGACATCCAGCATTCTTTGGTTTTGGATCTTTTTTGTTGAATATACTAGTAATAAGAGTACACAACCATCCTTGACCATGTTGTGGAACGTCGGCCAAGGGCCTCAGTTTTTCTTTTCTTCTGCCCTCACTTTTTCACCTTTATTCGTTTTTTAGTTTACTTTCTCCGCAAGCACTTGAGCAATTGACAAAAAACTTTCAACATGAGAGCACCTACCCATGGAGATTTAAAAAAAACAAAGTTACACGATGAATGGATGGAAAATGCGGCCAGCGTTCCAAAAGGTCTATTCCCTTTAAGTTGCAGGGTGTTTCACGTATCAGGAATAAACAGCCTCGGCCTCGCTTCACTCAGCCTCTGCCAAATAATCATTTTCTGAGACTTCTTAGGTGTGAATATTACTTTCCTCTTCCCAGGCAAGGCCAATATGTCAAATTATTGGTGCAGGGAGAAATTGCTCCTTCTTTGTGCTAAATAAAAGGGCTGTGATTATGGCTGTGTTTTGATTCGGGGTTGTGATGATATCTGGTCCAAATTGATTATGAAGAAACTCAAACCGAGCGACAATGAGCAGATTATTTGTTTTCAGGTGTTTGTGGATGGCATGACTGCATGATGGAATCCTCCATTACTCCGCTGACGAGTGTGAGGAGGCTGATTAAGTGACAGTTTACTTGGTATAATTTGCGTCGTTTTTTGTATTCTCGAGAAGTTTTACACATATGGCTGGGTTGTGAGATCTTGAGTGAACAGCCACACACGCCTCCACTTATTCTGTTGTTTCTTATATATGGGACATTGCCAGTCGTGGGCAGTTTTCTACATGGTTGAGTTGATGGCAGTGTTGTGGTTCTTCTGAAACAGCTTAGTCAGAGAAGCAACCCAATCTGAAGAATAAATAAGAATTAAGCACTATTCCTGGTATGTTATCAGAGCCATTGTTGGGTCCACTGAAGTCAGCCACTTGTTGCTCCTATATGGTGTAAATCAATTCGGCTGTGTCATGGTGTCCATGATAGTGGGAAATTCTGGTTTGGGTCAAGGTGGATGGTTGGCTCAATACTTTTTGCTGGAAATGGTTGAAAACAACTCAGCTTAGTCACAAATTATATTATGGGATGCATGTTATTTTAGTCTCCAATTCCTAAGAATTCTTTGATTGCCCACCATCATTCTTGATATGGAGCTGTACTGGAAAAGCTTTTCTCTGACTTATTGGTTGTGATCCCTGTTTTCTTTTGATGGCATCCTGCTTTTGTTGGAGGATAGTCCTATTTTATGGGTTCATTTGGGTTTATTCTTCATTTACAAGTTTGTAAATTGCTTGTTTTTTCTAGCATGTCTTCCTGCATTCGCTATTGCATCATTGGTATCCTCATCATATTGCAATGGAGGAGCGAGGTTATATGCTGGGGCATGTGTTTATTGATTGCCATGATGTACATTTCTGCTGCTCCTGATGAATGAGAATGAATGAATGAATTGAAAAATGTTTGAAAATAAAAAAGAATGAAAAAAAAATGAAAAAAGAATGAAAAAAAAATGAAAATAAAAGAAATAAATGATAAATGATCAATAAAATCAAAATAATGAAATAAATAAATTATAATAAAAATTATAATAATTAATAATAATTAATAATTATAATTATAATTTAATGATAATAAATAAATGAAATAAATGTTAAATAAATAAATAAAAAATGGGGGGGAAAAAAATGAAAAAGAATGGTGTTTCCTCCAGAACCTCATGGAGGCCCAATCAGGAGGACAGAGCTGGTTACCATGCAAGGATTGGCAAATAATTCTGCATCTACTATATTAAAAACTGCAAGCAGATGTTATAGTAAAGGGAGGCCCTGCAATATATCATATGACTACATAACAATAATTGTCATTAAAGGTCATGTGTGTCTCATGGGATTTGGTAAGAGAGTACAAAATTTAGGGTCAAACTATATTGTAGAAACCAATCTAAAGTTGTTGATAGAAATTATTTGTTTCAGTGTTTAGAAGAAAAAAATATTCAGTTATTGTAATATGAGAGAAAAATCTCAACAAGCCCTTAGTTATAATGTGGGAATTCTTCATTTCTATTATTGTTTAAAACGTCAAGTAAAGTATAAACTTTTTTTGGATCTTTCTTGATTTTCTTCCACATTTTTTTTGCTCAAACAAGACAAGGTTTAGTAAAAATGTTAGTTAATGTTCATTTAACTTATCAATTTGTATGTACTGAATAAGCTCTTTCACAAACTTTCAAAATTTGAATTTGAGGATTTGAAAGTGGCTTTTTCAAAGACATTTTAAAGGAATGCACATCAGACACGATGAGGGAAGTTTATGCAGTTAATTTTGGTAACGGGTTAGTGGAGTTTAAGTTGAAACATATCAATTAATATTGAAATTTTAATTAAAATTGATATGAAAATGGAAATTAATAATAAATTGCTTTGATGTGATCAAACACTACAATTATGACAAACACTTACCCGTTCTCCGTAAAGGCCATTCTCTCCCTTATGGCCGTCTAGGCCTGGATCTCCCTGATGAATCACACAAAAAATGCATCAATGCAAATATAATTTTAGTGAATGGTAATTCATTGTAAATTATCGGTCCTATTAAGATATTCAACAAAAACATTTTTTATGGGAAAAAACCAAAACAAAGGGGCATGAGGAAGTAACTTACAGAAGGGCCTTTGGGTCCAGATGGGCCAAATGGTCCAGGAAGTCCAAGAAGGCCCATTGGCCCAGAAAAACCAGGAGCTCCTCCAATCCCATGGTCACCCTGAGTAAAGAATAAAGAGGTATTGAATATCATTGTTAATTGAAAATAACAATTAATATCTGCTGTATTATATAAAAATAAAGATGTGGTGATGTGGCTTCTTGCATTTGATGATTTATTTTGAAAAGTTGGCAGGATACAAACCACAATACACAGTACCCATATTCCAGCAAAACTGTTTCATGGTGTTTGGCCATAACTCTCTTTTTTAGTGTTATGCCATGCCACATGTGCATAAAGACATTAAAATTAATGCCAGGCCACACCTTGTTGGTACCAGCCCTCCTTCATTAGTCATGTAAACCCTATTGCATAGACCCAAACATACACTGATTATTTTACATTTGGAATCAACTTGAAAGTAAAAGTGAAAGATGGAGAAATGACTCATATAGTGTGTGCAATATGTGTATTTTGCAGTGAAATAGAAGTTTAACGACTAAAATGAAATAACCGCTTCTTGGCACAACTTTACCAGGTGTTCAAAACCAACACAATCCCAGAATGGTAAGTATACCAATTGCTCCAGTTCCAACCAAAGAACATATCACTACTGTTGAACTTCAAAGAACATACCGGACCACAACGGCTAGGAATTAATGCACTTGCACTACCACTCGCCATATTACAATAGCTTAACTTAACAATGCACTTGTTACTCTATTTAAAACTCAATAATTGTAAATGTATGTATATTCTGATCACTTCAAGATATGTAAAATGTTCATGCAAATTTGAACTCCCTTCCCTTCCCACTCCCTTCATTCCCTCCTCCCTGCCCCCCACGTCCCTATAAATAGGAAAGTACTTTTTTAAAAGTTTGATTTTGCCAAATGCTTTATTGCTTTTCTGCAAACTGCACAAAAGATAGGCACCTAGTGCAAATATTGCTGAATTATGACACTCCCCTCAACAATCAAATTACATAATTGGACTACGTAGTGTGCCATGTTAAAATAAATCCAAATGGAATGTGGCACCATAACGAGTAACCTTAATATCAGTAAACGGTAATGTAAGTAGAAAACAATTTTAAACTCTTGGTTTGAGAGGAAATAAAAAGCACTGAAAAGTTTTCATCCAATGCTGATATAAAAAGCCTGATTACTTGTTTGATTACTTGCAAAAAAAAATTATTCCCATTGATTGCTTTTCTGTTTGTAAAAATGATTCAAAAATATATATGATGGAAACAGTAGAAGCTATATATCTCTGAAACAAACATGATGTAGATAAAATGATTAAAAAAAAAAATCAACTTGTTAAAAAGAGTACCTAAGCTGATTTAGCTGTGATGTAGATTGTACCTCTCCACAACCACAAATTATTCTTCTTTTCTCAAGATGGGAAACCCAAAATCAAAGGTAAGTGTAAAGTAACTTTTACATAGTCAAGGGAAGGAGGATGGAGGATGTGTAAAATAATAAAAACAAAATTGGTGAAAGAGGAAAAGGATAACATACGATGATAGAACGAAGAATGTGAAAGATGGTAGAGGAAGAAAAAAGCTGTTTGGGTTATATGAAAAAGGAGGAATATGTTTATATAGAGTGTTGTAAGGCTCACTAAAGTCCTTGCACATACGTCACATGCAGGACAACAAGTTTAGACGATGTCATTGTCGGTCTACTTTTGATGAATTACATAATGTTAGACGCAATAGAAAAACCAACAAAGAATATGGAATTTAAACATGGTGAGCAATGGAAGCATCGCTAGCGATGTGCATGGACGGCAATGGCAAACACGCGGAAAAGGAGGTTGGAGGGAGGTGGTTAAACAAAAATTATACAATTTTACTTTAGATAATGTATCAAAGCTTCTGATGGAGGTTTTATCGTTTCAGCCGACATTATCTAAAATAAAAAATAATAAACATTCCTTTGAGCGTGCAACATACTTGTTTCACAAAATTTCTTTTGAAAATGTTAAAATATGGATCAACTTTACTTTTTTATCTCTTGTGAATGTGAAGCAACTATTTTCAGATGTTTTAACTTTACCTTTTTGCTAACCAGCTACGAGTGAGTCACAAACTGATGATACCATCGATGCAAGTGGTAAATTCTCAGAGTAAGAGCTCTTATCTGACAGAAGTCAAAGTGTTTTCTAATAATTTTTTTTGTTTATTTCTTCAGCAAAAGGAACAGAGAAGTTTTTAAAGTTTTGAGGAAAATGTTAATTTAAGCTTGATTATAGAAATGAAGTCATCATTCTCTTCCCCCTTTCCCCCACAAATGAGGTCATCGTTCTCTTCCCCTTAGTTATAACTCATTCATACCCTTTTTAAAATATCATGTTATATATCGCTTTTCGCCCGATCTCTCAATGGTAAATAATAACTTAAAAATTAAATAATTCTCGTATCTGAATCCATATTCAGATCTTCACCAAAATTGAATCGATTCTTCATAGTCAGACACCCAACCTCTCCACCAAGTTCCGTCCGAATCCGTCCACAACTTTTTGAGATATCCTGCCATATGCCGTTTTTGGCCCGATCTCCCAATGGTGGAGAATCACTTTAAAAATTGTACCAGCCGGATCCGAATCCGGATCTTCACCAAAGTCTAATCATTTCGTCCTTGTCACATACACTACCTCTCTGCCAAATTTCGTCTGAATCGGTCCAAACTTTTTGAGATATCTTGTTGTTCACAGACAGACAGGGGTGAAAACATAACCTGCATCCACCTTCGGTGGCGGCGGTAATAATCAATTACTCCATTGCACTAGCAAATGTTCCGTTGCTGTTAAAAAAAAACCACGACAATTCTCATTCTGAAGAAACCTAAAATGTATATGATCTACAAAATTACAGATCTACTTCTCTTTTATCTTTCATTCGCAGAATTCTAGAATGTGCAAATGACAATCGGCTTCTTCAATACATTCACCAGCATACTTGTTGAACACCTTCTCGGTCTGATGGTTTCAAAAAGGTTACAAAGCATTGAAACTGCCTGCCATCTTGAAAGTAAACTTTGATGCCGCTAAGAATGGCATGCTGGTCCTTGTCCCCATATCTGTTCTTAAAAAGCTTTAAAAAAGCACAAAGTGAAATTTTGGGAAATCACTTTAATCTGCTGAAATGGTTTCAAATTTAGGTGTCACCATGGACTCAACACTTTGCTACATTCTTTGACTGAGGCATTGGTTTTTATAAAACTGTTTTTATAGGATCTGCTTCTTCACTCAAACCATGACAGGTTGCACAGATAGTACGAGTATATGGCAGCTCAGCTTATAGTTCAAGATCGAAAGTTTAATCCGGTCCTCAAATCATCTCCCCGTCTCCAAATACAATGGCATTTGGATAATTAAATCATCACTGGTGATGGTAACCCTCAAAGCCAAAAAATAATTGTTGCCCACTTGCATTTTTTAAAACCCAATCTCACCTTTCACTCCTGCCAGAACACTATTGTCTGACACAGGTATCTTAGGCTTCAATTCCTCAAAGGATATTGGCAGTTTCTCAACGATCTTATGATGATTTTGGTAGTTCCTTAAGTATTTTTTTTAGTGATTCAGCATTCTTCAGACATGCTCCCCAACAGTACAACTTCATCAATTTTTAAATTTGCACAGCTTCATGAACTATGGTTTCATCCAAATTTTAAAACAAATGTTTATTCTGAGAATATGGAGAAGATGAATTTACAATTGGGTCAAAATGTGTCACAGTGAAGCCATTTGAGCATTATTAGCCTGTCTGCTGCATAGTGCGAGATGGCCGGATTTTATAATCAATTCAGTGTTTCTTTCGTTACCATTTGAGCTTTTGTCATCAAATTATGTTTATGATTATTAATTATGTCATCTTTATTATGAGAATAATGGAGAGCACTGATTAATAATTTTTACAATTATTTCTTTCTTAGCTGTTGTCAAGTTTTAGCTGTTGTTTTCATTAAAAGCTTTAGCTGTTGTTTTCATTAAAAGTTTCAGCTGTTGTTTTCATTAAAAGCTTTAGCTGTTGTTTTCATTAAAAGCTTTAGCTGTTGTTTTCATTAAAAGCTTTAGCTGTTGTTTTCATTAAAAGCTTTAGCTGTTGTTTTCATTAAAAGTTTCAGCTGTTGTTTTCATTAAAAGTTTTAGCTGTTGTTTTCATCAAGTTTTAGCTGTTGTTTTCATCAAGTTTTAGCTGTTGTTTTCATCAAGTTTTAGCTGTTGTTTTCATCAAGTTTTAGCTGTTGTTTTCATCAAGTTTTAGCTGTTGTTTTCATCAAGTTTTAGCTGTTGTTTTCATCAAGTTTTAGCTGTTGTTTTCATCAAGTTTTAGCTGTTGTTTTCATCAAGTTTTAGCTGTTGTTTTCATCAAGTTTTAGCTGTTGTTTTCATCAAGTTTTAGCTGTTGTTTTCATCAAGTTTTAGCTGTTGTTTTCATCAAGTTTTAGCTGTTGTTTTCATCAAGTTTTAGCTGTTGTTTTCATCAAGTTTTAGCTGTTGTTTTCATCAAGTTTTAGCTGTTGTTTTCATCAAGTTTTAGCTGTTGTTTTCATCAAGTTTTAGCTGTTGTTTTCATCAAGTTTTAGCTGTTGTTTTCATCAAGTTTTATCTGTTGTTTTCATCAAGTTTTAGCTGTTGTTTTCATCAAGTTTTATCTGTTGTTTTCATCAAGTTTTAGCTGTTGTTTTCATCAAGTTTTAGCTGTTGTTTTCAGCAAGTTTTACCTGTTGTTTTCAGCAAGTTTTAGCTGTTGTTTTCATCAAGTTTTAGCTGTTGTTTTCATCAAGTTTTAGCTGTTGTTTTCATCAAGTTTTATCTGTTGTTTTCATCAAGTTTTATCTGTTGTTTTCATCAAGTTTAGTTTGAGTACAAAGCAGATGCAGACAGGGTTTGCATTTTGAGATGCTTTGTCGTTTTAACTTTTATTATTTTTTATTTATGCAAAGTGCTTGGAGATGATTTTAGACATACATTAAAAGCACTATACATATAAGCAATAGTGCAGGTTAAGTGGTGCAGAACATTATTGCCCCATTGTTTGAGAATTTGCTTTGATATTGTAATCCGAAATGAAAAGCAGGTCCATAACAAACCAATTTGATTGAGCATTCTTTAGGGTTTTCCTTAAGAAAAAAAAGGACTTACAAATTTTCTCCATGACGGCTGCCTAACTTTACTGCAATGGGTGCTGTGTTATCGAGCAGACATAAGGACATATATGTTATGATGTCGAAAACACTCTGATGCTCAGAATGAAGTCAGAAGTTGTAATCTGGAATTCTGATCCATGGTGGAGGAATCCAATCGGCTGATTGCCAACTAATTTGCTGATACCCCACCATCTATCTTTACTCCCGCCTCAGGAACAAACTCCCTCACTCTCTTCAATCCCACTCCCCCTCCAGGTCTTTAAAACAACTGTTCACCACCATCTCTTGTCTTCCCCCATCCAAAACCTTGATCTCTTCTACCCCCGTTAATTCACCCCAGATCCACTTTTTTTTTTTGAAATCCCGACTTCTTTCTCTCCTGGAAGTTCTAGCAGTGTCCATGTGTTTTATATCTTTCGCACTCCCACCCTCCCCCCCGCCCCCCCGCCTTCCCATGTCTCCTTCCCCCAAGCCCTCTCCCTCCCACAGATCTCCCGATGTCCCTGTTCTCTGCTGTTGTACTTGTGTGCTTCCTTCTCTCTCCTCATCTTGTCTCCCGCTCCCTTTATTGTATGTTTTGTGTGTCCGTTTGTCTTTTTTGTGATTGATGTTAGCTCTTTCACAAGCCTCGATCTTGTATACAAAAAATTTTAAAATAAAAAATAAAAAGAGCAGTGATGGGAATGAGAATGACAAAATGCCTAATTTTCCTTGTGTTAATAATGATAGTTATGATCATACCAGCAATACTAACACATCAGGGTGGTCCAAGGATAGCTGCGAGGAAGGCTGCAATGATGGTTTTACACATTTTTAAATTTTCTGTGAATTTCAAGATCATAGATATAAAAATAATAATTTTTGAGATTAAATTGAGTGAAATGTAAAATTGTTCATGAAATGATACGCATCAAAAGTAAATCAATTGTGCATATTAGTTAGTTAAGATAAATTCATGATTACACAACAGACAAACCTGGCCCCCATTGATTCCACCTGCAGTGATTAAAATATCAAAGTGTAAGAGTCATTTAACATGACATACTGTAAATTGCATAGAACTTATTCCAATAAATACGTAAGAAATGTTAATTATGCTGTAATTAGCGCAATATTTTACAATTATATTAGGCAGAAACTTGGAGAAAACTACCTTTTGTAATTGTACAATATTTTATCGGAATATCTACATTACAGATGCCCGTTGTTGAAGTGAGTGCTTACATTGTCGTTAATAGTCAGTTTCTCCATTTTATATTTCTGATGACTCCCAACACATTTGCTCATAAGTTGAGAACTGCAGATGCTATCATTTTAAAGATTATGTTCTGTAGTCTCGGAAAATGCAGACTTCTCTAAAATCGTTCTACGTGACTTCTGACTCATTTTGTCATGGCAGGTTACATACAACAAAATATTACTGTCTAAGGCAAGGACATTGGGCGAAATCACTGTACTTTTACATGAATTACAAGCATGAATTTTACATGAATAAGTTTATTAGAAAGCAAAGGATATGTCAACAACAAATGTAGGATTTGAAGCTGGAATCCCTGCACTAAATGGAAACAATCAATCTACATGGGAAATTGCTAAACATACTAAATTAAACATGCATACCTCACTAATATGTGCGGGCTTCACCCATGACCCCCCAAACCTCACTCACTAAAACGCTTACAACAAAATCAAACTGTGAGGGGGTGGAGGGGGGGGGGGGGGGGTCATGGTGTTGATGGATCATGAGGGAAGGGAAATGAGGATAAAGATGCATGACTATTGTTGATGCATGAAATGTGAAAGTTTATTTAAAGGAGATGTGGATATTAAGTTAGATCAAGTTAATGGTAAGAATGGAATTAGTGCATCGGTGATAAGTGAATTCATGCTCAGGTAATGGATTTGGGCTAAAGTGAAATCTGATAGCTTATTAGTGCAGCACCAGAATCAAAATTAAATCGAAATGAATACTTTAAAACAATGAAAAAAAATGAAAGTAAATTACATCACTACAAATCATTTGTACATAATGCAACCCCCTCAACCACTTGCCTCTTATATGCCGATCATGTATGCTGTGGCCCTCTCCCCTCTCCCGCTACCACAATCCGTGCCCACATACGTAATAAATAGATAGCTCCAATTAAAAAAAATACCGGCATGATTATGCTATTTCCTTGCACTTATAAATTTCATGACATCCTGTTAGAACAGTTAATAAAAGTTGATTGTACTTCCCCAAATAAAACATTTTCAGCTTAAGACCAAGCACAGTAAAATTACAACAACCTCCATTGAAAACCACAACAGTTTTGTTTTCATAAGCATCCAAAATGAATACAAAACGTTGACTGAATATTGTAATTTAAAACATTCAAACAATTACATGATTGTGTTTTATTATACTGGTCTGTATGTCTCTGGTTCTAAGTTCCACAAACATTTGCACCTGTTGCGTATATCTCATATTTTATTGGCATTTGTCCCTCAAGAAAAGGATTCCCTTTTTAAAACCTCTTTTGTAAAAGAAGGGAAAACATATACAAGTCTAGCGAACGAAGGACACTTTGTGGTCGAAATAAAGAATGAGCAAAGGAAGATTCTGAGAGTATTTTAGAAATCCCTACATGTATGTGGCACATTTACCTACCATTGGTCCTTGAATGCCAGCTTTGCCATCTGCACCAGAATGACCCTGATGGAAGGCACAGTCAGAAATATGAGTTGGAAAATCATTGCTTGTTCCAAAATACAATCGTCAATTATGTACTACAGCTGTAACAATCTCACTAATTCAGTGCAGCTTCTTATTCTGGAATGTACATGTTTTCTGGCCCAAAGAAAGTGGTATTCCATGTGTATGATCAGATATGTGATCAGATACAATCGGATACATGCAACATGTTTATGATTTGCCATTGGTGTCACAAGCCAACATCCTGCCCATTGATGGTTTATCCATTAGGGTATGATCCAACTACAATAAAGTAAAATCAATACATAATCATGAGGAAAATAAATTGCAACAACAAAATACTCATCCTTCCCCAACTAGCTACTTCCTGACTAATTTTGGGCAAATCTCGCTTCAGCTTTCAAAATGAAGACCTCTTGTCTTACGTTGCAACTTCCCATGCGAAATCATTTCCCATTTTCTATTCCTCAAGGCTAACCCCATTTTTATGACACAACTGTCACTTGTTTTTTTAAACTAACTCTTCAAAAATAAAAATGTCAAAATATCTCCATTTTATGGATGAAAAATATGAAACAAATGTGCAAAGTTTTCTTAATCACTATAAGAATATGGCAGTCATTATTTCATTACAATACACTTTTCAGACAATTAAATAAATGTCTCTGTGGAATGAATCACAAAAATGTTATGTACTGGGACTTACAATTGGTCCAGTAGGACCAGGAGAGCCAGGGACACCCATCTCACCCATGGATCCAGAAGCACCAGATATTCCACGTTCACCAGGTGGTCCAAGAAATCCCTATTATCAAAGGAGACAGACAATAATTACACTCAATAAAATATTATGTGCCAAGTCCAAGGCATTTCTTTCCTGCATGAAGGTGTGTGTGTATATATATATATATCAGCATTTGGACTAGTCATCCAACACGTATTAGGATTCCATGAAGAGGCAATCATGGGTCACATATCCGATCGAAGTGGGGTTGCCTCAAAGTGGGGTTGTATCAAAGCAGGGTAGTATCAAAGTGGGATAACTTGGTACCTGGCCAAAACTGCCCACAGTTATAAAGTGCACGCCTCTGGTTACCTTCATTCATTAGAAAAATGATTTCCTAAATGTAGTGGCTCATTACCCGACCTAAAATGTGATTTAGTGCAGAAAAATAACCATGCAGAATACTCTGAGAATTCAGAAAAAGCCCCTTCAAATGAAATTGCTACCAAGCCCAAAAACAGTTCATCAAGATGTTTGCAAAAAGGACTAGAACAGCACTTGGTAGAGCACATACCTCCACCAGGCTGAACAGTTTACGTTTTGTATTCCACTGATAGGCCGGATCTGTATCTGGACCTAAAGCAAAATCAATTGGCGTGTTCTCGTCACCTAACCACCTAACCTAACCGTCACCTAATGTCACCTAACTCGTTTCCTCTCCGGCCTTGCACCCCCAGCTCTCTCTGTGCTCTGTCCCCCAAATATTCCTACAGGTCACACAAGATCTGCCAGCAACCCTCTGATGGTTAAACTGCCGAAATCTCGGCTCTCTGCTCACCTTCACTCTTTCATTCCTCTTTTCTCCCGCCTCTGAAACAAACTCCCTCACTCCCTTCAATCCCACTCCTCCCTCCAGGTCTTTAAAACAGCTGTTCACCACCATCTCTTATCTTCCCCCATCCAAAACCTTGATCTTTTCTACCCCCGCTAATTCACCCCAGATCCACCTTGTTTGAAATTCCAACTTCTTTCCTGGAAGTCCTGGCAGTGTCCATATGTTTTATACCTCTCCCACCGCCCCCTTCCCATGCCCCCCCCCCCCCAAAGCCCTCGCCCTCTCTCAGGTCTCTCCATGTCTCCATGTCTCTCGGTCCCTGCTCTCAAATGTTGTGTTTGTGTCCTTCCCCTCTCTCCCCATCTTGTCTACCGCTCCCGATGTTATATGTTTTATGTGTCGGTTTGTCTTTCTGTGTGATTAATGTTCGCTCTTTCACGAGCCTCGATCTTGTATACAAAAAAAAACAAAAAAAAACAAAAACAAAAAAAAACAACTCATCCACCAAGTTTCGTCATAACTCATCCACAACTTTCTGAAATATCATGCTACATATCGTTTTTGGCCCCATCTCAATGGTGAAAAATCACTTCTATAATTCAAAAATTTCTCGTATCCAGATCAGGATTCTGATCATAACGAAAAATCGAATCAATTCGTTCTTATTACACATTCCCTTTATAGAACCCCTTAGAAATACCCTTGAGAACCCTCTAGAACCCTACCCAAGTAAAACTCAAATATATTTGGAATCAACAAACCACATATTAAAATGGTCATATTCCCTTGCTCTTTTGGTGCGTTTTAGTTTTTGGTGTGTGAAAAGGCCGAATTGTTTAGATTTTGGTAAGGGTCTGGGTCCAGATACGAGAATTATTAAAGTGATTCTTCACAATTGAGAAATTCAGCCAAAATGATATGTAGCATGATATTTCAAAACGTTGTGGACAGGTTGTGACAAAACGTGGTGGATGGGTTGGGGAGGTGACAAGAATAAGTTTGGATTTTGTTTAAGGACGGGATGCAGATGCGGCCTATCAGTGGGATACCAAACGTAAACTCTACAGTCTGACAGAGGTAGGCGCTATACTGAGTGCCGTTCTAGTTTTACGATTTGGCAAAATAAACTCCAGAAGTTAGGTAAAAAATAATTAAACCATTTATGGAGAGTATTAAAAAGACAAACCATTGCACCAGGATTTCCAGCTGCCCCAGCAATCCCAGCACCTCCAACAGAACCCTACAAAGAAAAAATAAGAGAAAAAACAGATCACTAAAGTTCAATGATAAAGTTCAGTGCATAACTGTCTCCAAGTATTAATGGCACATTGATAATTTAAAAGTTTGTGCTTTTGCAGTAATTAATATGAGGTTATCATGTGTTGTTGTGGATGTTTACAGGCATATCCACTTTAATATTTCTTCATCAACTACTACAGGAGTTTCAAATATTTCAATAAAGTAAGTTATTCTTGAATCCCTCTTTGGCCCATATTTACAAACCTCTATATTTTACAGGATCATCAATGTACTGTTGACCGAAAAGTAGGCATAGTCATGAATGATGCAAACTTACAGCATGGCCTTTGGCTCCGTGCAGCCCGTCAGAACCGCGAGGACCCTGCACAGACAGTAAAGCATGGTTTACTTCAAGCATGATTACTACATCCATGATCAAAATAAAACTGAACTTTGACATACTTTGTCAATGCATGCTGACAAAATTAATGACAAAATGTTCACAAAATAAAGTAGTTTTTTTCATTTATTATTTTATTTTGTTTTTTTTTAACGCAGGGTTTCTTTGCCCACCCTTCTATCAGTACATGCCTGTTGGTATTTTCATTCGTATTCATCATAAAAAATAATTATTTCGTGTATTTTTGTACAAACCAAAATAATTTATTTACTTTCAAAATTAAACTTCTGAAAAAGATTAGTTCAGGGATATCTGTCAAATAATGTTTTCTTTTTATTTACGACTCCAGCCTCTGGATTAACATCACCCTTCGCACAGATAGGCAATCAGCAGCCTCTGCCCTCTGTTCAGACCTTGATAAAATCACGAGCTGGTCAAACACTTGGAATGTCTTTCAATCCAGAGAAATCCCACACTCTCACTGGCTCTCTCCAAAAGGACCACCTGGCAAACCCTCCCATCTACTTTCTTAACAATCTTTAAGAAGTTCAGTCTCTCAAGCTCTTGGGTCTCACTATCAGCTATTAATTTTCTTGAGCAAACCACATTTCAAAGTTGGCTTCCAAACTCTACCGCCTTCTCTCTGGTCTTGCACCCTCTGACCCTTCTTCGTTTATTTCTTTCGATTTTTTCCCCATTTTCTTCTTCCATAGCAACTTGTTTCCCTTTCGATTTTTACGAATATTCCCTCTATTGCTTCCTTCTATAATTGCAAGTATTATTTTTCCTATTATTGGCTCTTTTTCTTTCATCGTGTTCCCAAACTTTATGGTTTGAACAAAAAAAAAATTTTTTGCATGTTTGTATCAGCTCTGTTTTGTCTTCAGAAAGGGAACCTAAGTCAATAACAATGCTTTCCAACACTAGTTTTGAATTAAACTTTTGCATTAAGAACCATTCCATTGCATCACTCATGGCACTCGTATTGCAACTTTGTGGATAGTCAACACCACCTCTAATGAATCACCAATAAGCACCGAGTGAAATTGGTACGGTGGTTGAATGATTTACATACCATTGCTGTTGCTTTAATTTATATTTTTCCCATTCCAGAACCCTCACCCAATATCATGCTTGATTTAAAAAAAGGAATATAAAAAAGAAAAAAAACTATATTATTCACTTGCTCGAGTGATTTAGAAAGTGGCTTTGAGAGCTCTCTTTAACGAGTTAAGGTAATCTTTAACACATATATTTTTGCATTGTCATCAGTTTGAATCTGAATAAATTCATCAATATCTTTGAGCAGATTCCATCCAGCTACAGTTTGCAATAATGTGATGTGCTGAAACTGCAGAAACTGATCTGGCGATTCTGGGTTAATCGAGAAGGTGTAGGTGTGGTGAAAGCTTCCACGACATGGATCTAGACATTCACTGAAGATCAGATTTGGCAATGCAAATGGTAAATTAAACTATTTTTACAGCTTGTTCCAAATGGTCGTTATTTCCTATCAAATGGATTACTGAATTTTAATGTATTGGTAAACAGGCGTAGCATAGAGCAACATAAAATCAAAATCAAAAATTGTTAATTGCAATAAAAAATTGACAATTATTCACCCAAATTACATCACCCATAGGCCTGCTATGCATCAACAAAGACAGCAGCCAGTTGTTTTGACTATAAGGTTGTTTGACCTTGGAGATAAGAAAGGAAAATTAGATGATGAGAAGTTGATTTAATTTTCACAACATTATTTACATTCCACATAAATTTTGACTTTGAATTGGGTTTAGTAAAATAATTATTTTGGTGTATTAGGCAGCCCAGATATTCTTTGCAGAAATTGAATAAACCTCGAAATATTACTGTAAACCATTAATGAGAACAAAAAAAATTCAAGAAAATACTGCAAAATCTCATTTGAGCTAATTTGGAGTCTCCAGAACATTTTGATTTAAATTAATAACACAAATTTGCTGTGTATCAAGAGAATTGTTGCCTAATGGAATTTCAGTTTACCTTTTTATTTTGGTAAGAGCAAATATTTCTGAAAATAACTCCAACTAACCTTACGAAGGTTACTAATCTCGAGTCTGTTGAGTTGTTAATCGATGCACAAGCATCTTCACCCATTATTATGTATTATGGAGTGATCAAAAATAGAAGCTACAGCATGTATAACTTTCGCTGCATAATTGCTCATCCTTTTTTTCTCCATCATCAGTTTACATTTGAAACGAGAGCAAATTGTAAAAATAAATAATTATTGAGGCATTCAAAGTTGCTTTCGCTGGAGGTGTACTTGCACTCAGTCTCCAATTCCACCAAATTATATGACATACAGTCACGTGAAAAAGTAAGTACACACCATGTAAAGTTTTGACTTTTTCAACATATTTCAACATACAGCGATTTGATCTTCATTTCAACAATATTGATGGATAAAGGTGATATAATATAACAAATATCATGAAACATTTACATTTTGTAGTCCATTGTGTAATTTAAATAAACATAAATGCAAATTTCGCATGTGGAAAAAGTAAGTACACCCTTGGCTCTAATAGGTGGTATTGCCCCCTTTGGCAGAAACAACCTCAAGTAGGCGTTTCTTTTGACTGTCTACGAGTCTCTGACATCGACTGGGATAAATTTTTGCCCACTCCTCCATGCAGAATTATTTCAGCTGTGCGATGTTTGAGGCGTTTCTTGCATGCACAGCTCGTTTCAAATCCCCCCACATCTCGATGGGATTTAGATCTGGGCTTTGACTTCCCATTCCAGAACCCTCCATTTCTTTCTTTTCAGCCATTCCTTGGTGGATTTACTGGTATGTTTTGGGTCATTGTCATGTTGCAAGGTCCACCTTCGGTTGAGCTTCAACTTTCCGACAGATGGCCTCACATTATCCTCAAGCACCCTCTGGTGCAATGAAGAATTCATAGTGGATTCTATGATGGGGTGCTGCCCAGGCCCTGATGCAGCAAAGCTGCCCCAAACCATAATATTTCCACCACCATGCTTTACAGTTGGTATCAGATTCTTGTGGTCAAATGCTGTCTTTGGTTTTCACCAAACATGTCGTCTGGTACTGTGGCCAAATAGCTCTACCGTTGACTCATCTGTCCAGAGCACATTGTTCCAAAAGTGCTGGTCTTTGCCGAGGTGTTCATTGGCAAACTTTAGTCTTGCCCTGATGTTCTTTCTGGACAGCAAAGGTTTCCTCCTGGCACACCTCCCATGTAGATCAAATTTGTGCAGCCTCTTTCTAATAGTAGACTCATGCACTTTGACATCAACAGTGGCAAGAGCTACCTGTAGGTCCCGTGATGACATTCTGGGGTTCTTAGAGACTTCTTTCAGCATCTTGCGGTCTGCTCTTGGGCTGAACTTGCTGGGGCGGCCTGGCCTGAACAAGTTGGCAGTTGTTTGGAATCTTCTCCACTTGAAGATGATCTTCTGGACAGTGAAATGATTGATTTCAAATTGTTTGGAGATCTTTTTAAATCCCTTCCCAGACTCGTAGGCATCTATTACCTTCTTTCTGAAGGCCTCAGAGAGCTCTTTTTATCTAGGCACGGTGACGCCGCACACTTTAACAACAAAGAGCAAACCAAACGAAATGTCTGAGGTTTAAATAAGACAGGTTCCTCCAAGATCCTCTCTAACGATGTTCTAATCATTTGCACCTGAGCTGGTGCACCTGATTCTAATTTTAGGTATTTGAAGTAGTGATAAACGTAGGGGTGTACTTACTTTTTGCACATGCGAAATTTGCATTTATGTTTATTTAAATTATACAATGGACTACAAAATGTAAATGTTTCATGATATTTGTTATATTATATCACCTTTATCTCTCAATATTGTTGAAATGAAGATCAAATAGCTGTATGTTGAAATATGTTGAAAAAGTCAAAACTTTACATGGGGTGTACTTACTTTTTCACGTGACTGTATGTGTTGATCATGTTGCTGACATGCCTAGGCTAACCCCCGCTCTAGCAGGGAAAATGGCCTTTAAAATGCATGTTGTATGTTGCTGCTGAATTCTATCCCAAAGCTGTTTTTAAAAGCCAAATAGACCTTTGAGCCAATGCCATTACTAGACTCTCATTTTGTATGTTTCACAGTAGCTCAAAGTCAGCTGCTCGATGAGTGATGAAGGAAAGTGATGTTTGAGCAACGCTGGAAGATTGGCTTACCCCACGAATAGAGGAGCATCATTTTTGTAAATATTAATCATAAATAAAACGATTTAGAGATGATTCATGTCAACACAAATCATAATTATTGCATTGACTGATGGAATATTTTGTATTTGCCATAATTAAGTCTGAGAAGCATTTTGGCAATTCCCAAAGTTGTCTGAGAAGAAAATCTTCCATTTTTATTGACCAAACAATGTGACATTACACACAAACAACGATTAGGAATGTTTGAACAAATTACACCTACTTTTATTTTTAAGCATGCAACTTTGAAATCTTGCTTTTACAGTACAGTTGCACAGCAATCAAGCCACGATGACATCACATATCTTACATCAGATCCTGGTGAACCTAAGTGCCCTCGAGTACCGGAAGAACCTTGTGAGCCCTGTGAAAGAGTTCCACAAAAAGCATTATCGAATAGAAATCAGCAATTAGAAAGAACACACACTGCTGTATCCAATTTTATATTTCATGGAAAATACAAAAACAAAATTACTTCAGGAAAATATTATCTTGGAGTAAGACCCGTCTTTCCTGTGTCACTAAACTTTACTGTGCACTTGGAAAAAATGGCAACTCACTTGTTCAATTAAAAAGGCTAGCATCAATTTTAAAAGAATGGAATAAAAAAAAAGTATTTTAAAAGAATAGACTAAAACAAACAAAAACTAGAACGGCACTCAGTAGAGCGCATACTCCCGCCGTGGGTTTAGTTGGAATAATACGTTTTGTTTAACATCCCCTCTCCCCAAAACAATAAATGAAAAAGAAAGTAAGCCCTAACTGTCAGAATTTATTTTGATATATCTCGGAATTAGAGGAGAAAAACATCATTTAAGAATAAGAATAAAAGCTCTAATGCAGTAAAATAGAAAAAATCTTTCCCAAAAAAATTTCCAAAAAAAATTCCTGGATCCGGAATAATATCCTGAGCTTCACCAGAAACTAATCAATTCTTCCTTATCCCAAGGGCAATCATCCCACCAACTTTCATCCAAATCCGTTCAGAACTTTTCCAGATATCTTGTTCACAAACACACGAACACACGAACATACGAACACACACACACACGGACGGACACGATCGAATGCGTTACTCCCTGGCGGGAGTAATAAACCTGAAAATCGCAGAGCCAGAACCAGAATTATTTATTTGGTCTGGGAAGCCCATGCGAGGTTTCTTCTTCTTCAGCCTCTCACAACCCTGGGTGAATATGCGATCTTTGAAAAAAAAGTTGGAATTTTGCCAAATCTGTTTTATTCGTTTGTTAATATACCTCAGCCATTGACAAATCTGGAACGAAGTCTTTATAAGTTCATCAAATACTGACACCGCGAATGACATTCGCTGAGCTAAATGTTATCTCTTCTGAGGTAAAAAAAGCAAACAAAAAAAAAACACTTTTAAAGCATTATACATATCAAACGATACATTTTATGAAACGGGGAAACCTAATACACACTTTGGTGGTTTTAAAATGACAGAATATAACTTTATTAGAAAAAAAAAAAGAACATTGAAGACGATGCTGCAAAAACAAATACACCGCTCTAACGCATAACCACGAGTTTAAACTACATTTACAACAAATATGAAAATTATTTTCATATCACAATGTTAAATATAGAATATATAGAAGATAATGTAAAAAAAAAATGAGCCTTGTCTTCCAATGGTAAAAAAAATCCTTCAAAAAATTCCTGGATCGGGAATAATATCCTGAGCTTTACCAAAAACTAATCAATTCTTCCTTATCCAAAGGGCAATCATCCCACCAACTTTCATCCAAATCCGTTCAGAACTTTTCCAGATATCATGTTCACAAACACACGAACACACACATGCACACCAGTGAATGCATTACTCCCTGGCGGGAGTAAAAATTGGTCACACACAAACATACACACACACACACACACACACACACACACACGTATATGTACAGGCAGTCCCTGGGTTACGAACGCCCGACGAACAGCCGCCTGTACTTACATACTGACCTCCGCAAAGCTTATTATTTAAAAAAAAAAATTTTTTTTTTTTTTTTGTATGCAAGGCTTAGCAGTTATTTGTATTGAGCCTGGTGTTGGCTTAGCAGTTAGGGTGCCAGCTTGGGATCCAAGGATCCTGGGTTCGAATCCCGGTTGATCACGGAATTAACGCCGTGGGGGTTGACTCAGCCTGTCATCCTTCTGAGGTCGGCAAATTTTGTACCAGTTTACTGGTAATTCCCTGTGTGTCGCAAGAGGCAACTATCAGGGTTGGCGGCAGGAAGGGCATCCGGCCATAAAACATTGCTTCAAAAATGGGACCAAGGTGCCAGAAAAAGGCCAACCTCCGCTCTGCGGGGAAAAATGGCCTCGAAAGGAGGTTTTCATGCAAGATCGAGGCTCATGAAAGAGCTAACATTAATCACACAAAAAGTCAAACTGACACATAAAACACAAAATAAGGGGAGCGGTAGACAAGATGGGGAGAGAGGGGGAAGGACACAAACACAACATATGAGAGCAGGGACATCGAGAACAATCTTATATTCACAAACATACCAACGGGGAGAGGGTCTAGACCTAGACCTAGAGGGACAACCACGAGTCACGTGAACAGGGAAAAAGATGGAAGGCAAGGAGATGAGTTACATACAATGGTTTGTACTAACGAACAGGCGGACTATTTTGCGCGACGCTCAAAACACTGCGCGTTTTCAGCGGTTCGTCGGCCCGAGGGAGAACACCACGCCGTTGTTGCCATTTTAAGTTGGATCGCGTAAACACTGTTGTGTGCGTTGTGTTTTGACTTAAAATTTTCGTGTGTTTACCCTCGTAATCATGGCTCCAAAGCGTAAATCTGATGCAAGTGATGGTGATGCATCGAAGAAAAAGAAAACGATCACGATTGAAACGAAAGTGGAAATAATAAAGCGATCGGAGAGGTGAAACGCCAACAAACATTGGAAAAGCGTTAGGCTACAGTCGGTCAACGATCGGGACAATTATAAAAGACAAAGGGAGAGTAATGGAGCATGTAAAAGACTTTGTCCCAATGAAAGCGACAATTATCACTAAGCAAGGCAGTTGTTTCATTATCGAAATGGAAAGGCTATTGGTAATTTGGTTGGAGGATCAAAATCAGCGTCATATACCTTTAATCATTATCTTTTCTTTTCTATCTAAACAGTTTAAGAAATGTTTCTTTAATGTTTTTTATACCTATAGATGTTTTAGGTAAAATATATACTATATACGAAGACAAACATTAGACTAATTGACGCTGGATGTGAACCGTATCTAACTGTTCCGACTTACATACAAATTCGACTTACAGACAGACTTAAAAACGGAACTCGTTCGAAACCCGGGGACTGCCTGTATACACACACACACACACACACACACACACACACACACACACACACACACACACACACACACACACACACACACACACAGATGAATACATTGAGAAATGGTAGCACACCGTTCCACCTTCTGAACCTGAAACAGGCATATGGAGATAACATCCAACAACACACACACAAACACACACACGTGTGACCCAATTTTTCAATATAATTATGTTTTAAAAATATTTTCAAGCAGGCATGAGCTGAGTTCACAACCAAAGCACACAGCCAGCTTGCCAGCACACATGCTTCCTCGACACCACTCAGGGAACCCAAAAATAAGAGGGGCAGCAACATGGTGCTCTTCTGGAAGTAAATGAGCAGGGAAATGCTTGCACATTCATGAACATAATCCATACTATAATCCATACTAAGAGCAAAGGTATGTTTAACAAATGCAAATGTCTTTCTGGAATAAGATATCTGTGACAGGAAAATATAAATTTTCATTCGTTAAAAGGCAAACATGATGGGAAACAAAACAAAACTAACTGCAGATTATAATCAGCCACCTACACTTTAATCACAAATGATCAGAATGGAAAACAACATAATTATACACCCTTCAAAGTCAACCCCAAAGAATGAAATTGTAGGGAAATCCCATGGACGCCAGATTGGTTCCGAGATTGGTTCCGCCAGATTGGTTTCTTGGTTATGACTAACTTCCCTGAAAATGTCTGCTGCTCTTCTTCTGCTCCGATCGGATCATCTGATCATGTCCTTGTTAAAGTGGACATCTCTCTGACCATCCTCAGGGAGCCTGCTCAGCGTCGACGAGTCTGGCATTTCACTCAGGCCAACTGGCACGGTCTTCAAGCAGCCATCAATCATCTGGACTGGTCTCCCATCTCTACCACCTCTGACATCAACTCATCCTGGGAATTCTTCCAAAGTAAATTGCTCTCTCTCATGCACAGATTTATCCCATCTCGTCTTCAGTTGTCATACCCTTCCTCCCGTCCATGGTACACGGAATCTTGTGGTGAGGCTGTTGCCCAGAAACAACTTGCCTTCGTCTCCTGGAAAGCAAATCCAACGGAAGGAAATCTCATTTCCTTTCACAAAGCCCGAAACAAGTGTGTGTCCACCCTCAGGAGAGCCAGGAAACAATATCTCTCCGTTCTCAAGACCGAACTCTCTTATCTGTCTCCCTCTTCCAAATCCTGGTGGCGTCTGGTCAAATCCGTTTCTGGTGTTTGTTCCCCCTCCATCCCCTCCCTTACCTCAAACGGCTATACAGCTGACTCCGCACGTGAAAAAGCTGAATGCCTCAACTCTGTGTTTGCCTCTAAATCTTGTGTCCCAAACCCATCCCTCTCTGTACCCACCATACCCAGTCGTACCCTGCTGCTCCTGGACTCCGTGTCCTTTCCTCCTGACAAGGTGGAAAAGTTTCTGTCAACCCTCGACTCTGATTCTGCAACTGGACCCGACGGCATCAGCCCACGGGTCCTAAAATCCTGCTCTGCTGCTCTATCTCACCCTCTCGCTGTTCTCTTCACCCTCTCTTTTGCTCAAGGTCAACTGCCATCTGCTTGGAAATCAGCCAACATCACCGCTTTGCACAAAAAAGGTGCAAAAACAGATCCTAGCAACTACAGACCAATCAGCCTTCTCCCAATTATCAGCAAAGTCATGGAATCCATCATTGCTTCTGATATGAAATCTTTCCTCTTCTCCAATGGCTTGATCTCTGATCATCAATTTGGTTTCAGACCAGGTCACTCTACTCTGGACATGCTGCTTCTGCTGTCTCAACAATGGATGGAGGTCCTCAATGCCAAACAGGAAATTAGAGCTGTCTCCCTCGACATATCACGTGCCTTCGACACGGTCTGGCACCCCGCTCTGCTCACCAAACTCTCCTCCTTTGGTATCCATGGAAATCTCCACGCATGGCTGGCGGACTTCCTCTCTAGTCGTCGTCAACGTGTGGCCCTGAATGGGTTTCTCTCATCTCCTCTTCCTGTTCAGGCTGGAGTTCCCCAAGGCAGTGTTCTGGGCCCCGTGCTTTTTCTGGTCTTCATCAATGATCTCTCTGACTCTCTCGAAAATCCTCTCTATCTCTTTGCTGATGACTCCACTCTCTGCCGCTCCATTCCTCTTCCCTCAGATCGGCAGTCTGCTGCCTCCTCACTCTCTGAAGACCTGGACAAAATCACAGACTGGTCAAACAAGTGGAACATGTCTTTCAATCCTGACAAATCTCACACTCTTACTATGTCTCTCCGAAAAGATCGACTGGACAACCCTCCCATCTACTTTCTCAACAATCCTCTCCAAGAAGTTCTGTCGCTCAAGATTTTGGGTCTCACTATCTGCCATGATCTTTCTTGGGAAAACCACATTTCCAAGCTGGCCTCCAAAGCCAGTCGCCGACTGGGCATCCTCCGTCGTGCGAAGTCCTTCCTCGGCACACCTGAGCTCCTCACCACATACAAGGCTTTCATCCGCAGCTCAATGGAATACTGTTCTCCCCTATGGGCCGGTGCTCCTGCCTCACACCTAGCTCGGCTTCACGCTGTTGAAACCAAAGCTTTCAGAATTATTGGAATCTCCCGCGATGAAGCTATCTCTGAGGGCCTTTCACTCACTCACCGCAGGCAGGTAGGTGGTCTTTCTGTCTTCTACCGACTCCTCTCCGGCCTTGCACCCCCAGCTCTCTCTGTGCTCTGTCCCCCAAATATTCCTACAGGTCGCACAAGATCTGCCAGCAACCCTCTGATGGTTAAACTGCCGAAATCTCGGCTCTCCGCTCACCTTCACTCTTTCATTCCTCTTTTCTCCCGCCTCTGGAACAAACTCCCTCACTCCCTTCAATCCCACTCCTCCCTCCAGGTCTTTAAAACAGCTGTTCACCACCATCTCTTATCTTCCCCCATCCAAAACCTTGATCTTTTCTACCCCCGCTAATTCACCCCAGATCCACCTTGTTTGAAATTCCAACTTCTTTCCTGGAAGTCCTGGCAGTGTCCATATGTTTTATACCTCTCCCACTGCCCCCTTCCCACGCCCCCCCCCCCCCCCCAAAGCCCTCGCCCTCTCTCAGATCTCTCGATGTCTCCATGTCTCTCGGTCCCTGCTCTCAAATGTTGTGTTTGTGTCCTTCCCCCTCTCTCCCCATCTTGTCTACCGCTCCCTATGTTATATGTTTTATGTGTCGGTTTGTCTTGCTGTGTGATTAATGTTCGCTCTTTCACGAGCCTCGATATTGTATACAAAAAAAAAAAAAAAAAAAAAAAAAAAAAGAACAACTCGGGTTCCATCCCAGCAAACATAAAGCTACACTTGCATATGCAAATTGTGTTACGTGGACTTTATAACCTTAATCATTTAGTGTAACAGTGTGACAACAACTTTTCAGTTTTAGCTTGAACTCAGTCTCTCTTGGCAACACTTGAGAAGTTTTCCATATTACATAGTACCATAAGTGATAGTATCCTTGATAGGTAAATAACTTACAGTTAAGCCGAGAGCTCCATTGCTGCCTTGGTCACCACGTTCACCCTGGATAGCATAAAACAGAAACAATGAATGAGACAGTTCATCATTTAAGTAAAGTCAAAATCTACATGCAAGACTGCAGAACATCACATGTGGACAACAACTCTCTCTAAAATCAACACACATGATTATATAAAGTGTATTTCATTCATAAATAGATCTCCAGAAGAAGGTTATTTCAATACCACATGAATATCTTTTTATGTTTGGAAGAATATCAAATGAACAAGCATTCTGAGTATTGCGCTGCAATACATGTCCCCTCCCGGGAGTCTGTCTTCCGGAAAACTGTTGGGGAAATTACCAATGGTTATTTACCCACAAGTTCTGAATCGTTCCCAATCGCTAATTACCTCAGGACGGGCTCACCTGTGATTCGCACTCGGGACTTCGATTTATACACCTTGCAGACAGGTCAGCAGAAGCACGAGAAAATAAGTTGTTGATAAAGAACCTTTCGAGTCGCTAAATATCAGTAATTTATTATATTTTCCGGTTCACGATCAATGATCGATGTGAATATATATGTTGCTCGGCTGGGTTCTGCCCCTCCTGAAAGCGTGCGCTGTGTCACGCTGTTGACGTTCACGAGACAAGGCTGAGGGTGCGCGGTGCGGCTTGAGGAGAACTCTAGAATAAACAAGAGATATCCATTTTTTATTTTTTTTCGTTTAATTAACGATATCTGCCAAACCACATGCCCTATCGCAAATTCCAAAAAGACATTTTAGTAGATTGACATGCTGAACAGATCTGTCAAGTTGCCCCTCGATTGGATCAAAAATGACGGAGGAGCTCGGTTTTAAACGTTCATGCTTAAAAACGTCATAACTCTGAAACCATGTGATGCATGACGTCATGCTCGCTGACTTTTTTGTTCGTCATGGGTATGCGATTCTGCCTGCAAAGTTTGGCCTCGATCTGTTCAGCCGTTGCAGAGAAAAAGGGGTTTTCGTGTTTTCACGAAAAACAATATGGCGGCCGAACCACGTGACCTGTGACGTCATAATTACCATTAAAATATTCGACAGACCGAGGCCCCCCTACAGTGAAAATTTGATCTCAATCGGTCCTATTATTGCAGAGAAAATCTTTTTTAAAGGAAATTAAAACTTGAAATGGCACTGAGTTTGTGTTTCAGAATTATCAGAATTCCCAAAGTTCAAACTGCCATAACTTTGTCAAAAATGATCGAAACGTCGTGAACTTCGAAAGTGATCTGGAAGTTATCATGAGGAAACCATGTGCCAAGTTTGAAATCATTAGCATTAAGAGTATAGAAAAAAAGTCCGGAAAACTGTTCTTTGCGTATGTTGAAAAAGTCAAAACTTTACATGGGGTGGACTTACTTTTTCACGTGACATATATATATATATATATATATATATATATATATATATATATATATATATATATATATATATACATACACACATACATACATACATACATACATATTGTTGCGGATATGGGATTTGCATCCATCCATATCCGCTTGTAAATATTCCCCTATTTCCTCAATACTTCCCAACTATCCCCAATCCCCCATTCCCTAGTCCCATTTTCTGTAAACAACACTCTGTAGACCCGACCTCCCCCTATTTCCCCCATTAAATGTCGTGCCCAGGTTCACCGCATCTCATGTAAGACAACTATAGGACATCTTGCTAGTTATTCTTAGTCTATGTCAGTTAAGGACTCGTTTCCATTAATTCTGACCCTTCGTTGCACCAGAATGTGATTGTATGGCACCGTTAGGAAGTTTAGGACCTCCCAATACCTCCCCGCAGCTCTTCCTCACGGTTCAGCAACAACAACAACAACAACAGCAACGGCGGCGGCGTGCACAGGGAGTGCGCGGCCTCACTCCGGCTTGGTTGGTAGGGGGTGTTGGGAGGGCATGAGGCCTTCCCAGCGAGCCGCCATCGAACATGTGCTCGACGGGGTTACCAAATAGGGGCTCCTTGTCAGCTCCTCGTCAAGGGCGGAGCCCGGTAACCCCCGCACCCAATGGAAGCGGCGGACCGGTCCCATCTGGGGCGGAGCCAACCAGCCGAGGGCGTGTCACTCCCCGCTGAGCATGCGCAGGAAGAGGGAGGTGACGTCAGATGCGCGCTGAGCTTGGAGAAAGAAAGACGCCACCTCCGAGCGCTGTGAGGCCTCCCTGCATCTCTTGGACCGTGCTTGATCCTGTCCCCGAGCCAAGGTGCACCTTGTGCTATCGAACTACCTGTCCTTCCCTGCCATCAATCCCTGTGTAAGTCAGCCTTGTTCCGTTTGTCTGCGGTCTGTCTGGGATAAGATAAGACTGTAACTAAGTGCCTATCTCTTCTGTGCCTTTACCTCACTACCTAGTAATCTACCCCTTTTCTCCCCCACTGTAATTATATCCTCCTCCGGAGGTCTTGAGAACTGTACCCCTTGCGTCGTTTCATCTATCCCAGTCGTTGTGTCCTTTCCATCATTGATTTAGCATAGCGCGATTTGGTCAACGTTTGGGTGGAATCGGGGTCTAGTCGGGGAATAACTGTTAGGTCGCGGTAATACACCACCGCTCGGTCGAAATAACATCTAACCGCGATCCGTAACAATATATATATACACACACATACATACATATACATACATACTATACATACATGCATACATACGTATATATACTGAAACGCAAAATAAACTTACCACTTGTTTGAAATGTAATAAAATTGTAACAGTTCAAAATAAAACAAACCAACAATTGCTATTTGAAACATTGGCATTTTATTGATGACATGTCAAGTTTTTGACCAAGATACACCATCTCATCAGTTTGTTCTACAGTACAGAACAGCACAGGGTGCAATGTCAGTCCCCTTTCAATAGCGTGTGTGGCCACCATTGTTTTGGATACAGGCAGTGCATCGTCGGCATACACTGCCTACCAGTCTTTGGATGGATTGCTGCTGGATTCTGTCCCACTCAGTCCTCAATGTCTGAAGCAGCTCTGCCCGTGTCCTGGCCCTGCCAACTACACCTCTCCCAAGCTCATCCCACAGGTGCTCTATGGGATTCAGGTCAGGGGAGAGCGCAGGCCACTGCATGGTGTTGATGTTCTCGCCTTGGAGAAATGCAGTGGTAAAGCGAGCAGCATGGGGACGAGAGTTGTCATGCTGAAAGGTTCTCAGTTCTGGGTGGTCTAGCAGGAATGGCAGCAGATGAGGTCAGAGGATGTTATCCACATACCGCTGGGCGTTAAGATTCCCATCCACAACCACCAGTGGCATCCTGTACCGGCCTGATATGGCGGCCCACACCATCACACTTGGGCCACCCCACCTGTTGGCTTGACGCACGCAACAATCGGCATATCGCTCGCCAGTTCTTCTCCAGACACGCTCATGCCCATCAGGACTGTCCACACAGAACCTTGACTCATCGCTGAAAGCGACCTCGTTCCACTGCGCCAAGGTCCACCGCTGATGCTGCTGGCACCATCTCTGTCAGTTGCGGCGATGGGCAGCCGTCATCACGAGGCCTCTGTATGGTCTTCTGGCAGTCAGACCATAGTCATGCAGTCGTCTTCGTGCAGTATCATTGGAGATCTGTGGGTTTGCACGCCCCGGAGTTTCTGCCGCAGTGCGGGGTGCTGGACGGAATCTATCCCGCAGGTGACTTCGGACCATCTGCCTGTCCTGCCTTGCAGTGGTGACTCTTGGCCTCCCTGATCGAGGTCTGTCATCTGCAGAGTTGTGGAGGGTGTCTCTGTCCACCAGGGCCGATATCGTCTGGTGTGAACAGCCAAGGCGACGTGCCACCTCACGGTAGCTCAGTCCGCATTGCAGCATGCCCAGGGCATGCTGCCGTTGATCCCTTGACAATCGTGGCATGTTGATTGAAATGCCCATTTTGCACTGGCCTTTTTAAAGCCAATATCAAGACATCACGTGCAGCTCATTAAAATCATCCCGTACCCCTTGGCTAATCACTGACAGTCAAAACGGCTGTTCAACAGCTGTGCTATGAAGTGACCATTGAAGGTTCAAGTGACCATCTGTGACCGTTTTGTCTGACAGTGAGGACACTATTGTCCACAAATAAGTTCACACATTTACTACACGCAGTGTTATTGTTGATATTTAAAGGTTTCAAAGGTGGTAAGTTTCTTTTGCGTTTCAGTATACATATATATATATATATATATATATATATATATATATATATATATATATATATATATATATATATATATATATATATATATATACATATATATATATACATATATATATATACATATATATATATATATATATATATATATATATATCTATATATATATAAATATATATTTATATATATATATATCTATATATATATAAATATATATATATATATATATATATATATATATATATATATATATATATATATATATATATATATATATATTGTTGTGGATATGAGGATTGTGTTTTTTTTATTGTGTTTTTTTATTGTATAGTAAATTGTTGTAAAATATCGCCCTCCTTGCTCCAGTTATGTATAAAGGTCAAAGTGCGTCCCGTAATTAGTTCATAAACACCACACGTTAGCCAATCATAGATTTCCCCCCTTGTTCAATAGTTATATCCTTATTATGTGTATTAGGGTAAGGCCTTGTCTTCCATTAACTTAATACTCCATTGCACCGAATTCAAATAGATAGATCCCCTTTCATTCCCATTCCCAAAACTTCTACTGCCAACTGCAATTGCCGCCATTACGGCGTGGTCAGCTCGGGGAAGAAGGGCGTGCCCGCCCATCGTCATCAAGGGTGGAGTCAGAGGGCCTGTGCCCACCAATCAGGGCTGAAGCGAGCTCACCGAGGGGCGTGTCCTGAAGGCCGGCGGCTTGATCGCCCGGGGCGTAATATAAGCGCGCGCGGACACCGTTGCAAGAGAGAGAGAGAGAGAAGAGAGAGAGAAGGTTCGAGAGAGAGAAAGAGAGAAGGTTCGAGAGAGAAGGTTCGAGAGAGAAGGTTCGAGGTCAATTACAAGAGTTGCACGAGAAGTCAATTATAAGAGTTGCGCCAAAGGTCTATTACAAGAGTTGCGCCAAAGAGAGGTGAATGACAAGAGTTGCGCAAAAGGTACCAAGACAGAGTTGTGCAAAAAGGGTCCAAGAAAGAGTTGCGCCAGAGATGGCAGACGCGTCCTGAGGTGAGCCACAGAAGCAGCTTTGGCTCCACCAGCAGCGTTGACTCCACCAGGCAGCTTCAACCCGTTACCCCGCGGGAACCAGATAGCGGTGGCATCGGTGGCCGTCGAGGTCCAGCCGACTTCCCTTGTGGGATCAAACCCGAACCATCTGCCCCAGCTGAACCTTCCCATTCCTCCTTGCAGCATCCATTCCTGCCATTCCATCCTTCTTGTGTACGTGAGTTTGTTTTGTTTGTCTTGTCCCAGGGTTAAATAAGCTTGTATAGTTAAGCTAGTATTTTCACTGTGTCACCTGCTTTTTCCATTTTCCCTGTATATAACATTGACTGCTCTTTTTGCTTAGTGTGTGTAAATAATAAATCCTGTTACTCTTCTGTACGTCTTCTTCTTCCTCTTTACATTCGGTCGCTTTAGAGGTTTCCAAATTGAATACCTGTGGCGCGATTTTGGCCAACGTCCAGGAATCGGGTTAGTCGGGGTAACTGTTCGGAGCCGCCGCGCCATCCGCTCGGCAAAACAACATCTTATCCGCGGTCCGTAACAATATATATATATATATATATATATATATATATACTGTATATACATACATACATATATATGTATACATACATACATATATATATATATACATACATAACACATACATATATATACATATAACATACATATATATAACATACATCTTACTAGAATTCAGCAAATGTCTGTCCATCTGTTCGAAGGTACCACAAAAACGGCTCAACCGATCGCAAAGATATTTTGGGTGGGTAATCCTGGGATCTCCAGGAGTAAAATAGGCTATTTAGTTTTCCCAATTTCAGCTTTGGTCTCCAGTATTCTCAGGTTTGGACTCCGGCATAACATTCACGTTTGCATAACGTCCATTGTGACGATGTTCTCATTGTGACGATGTATGTTTTCACGGTAGTGTTTGACGTGATGGTGTGAACGTAATTTCGTAATGTTTTTCGTTTCGTAATCCTTTAATGAACGTTTAATGTTTAATGAACGTTTAATGCCCTTCGATGTCCGGAGTACCCTCGTCCCTCGACACAAGGGGAAAGGTGACCCTCTGGAGTGTGGCTCGTACCGAGCGATAAAATTATTGGAGCATGGAATGAAGGTATTGGAAAGGGTGTTGTAGAGGAGGATAAGGAAGAAGGTTCAAGATCGACGAAATGCAGTTTGGATTTATGCCAGGAAGAGGAACAACAGACACTCTCTTTATTGTGATGCAGTTGCAGGAGAAGTACATGGAGAAGAGGAAGAAGTTGTTTCTTGGGTTTGTTGATCTGGAGAAAGCATTCGAAAGGGTTCCACGCGAAGTATTGACATGGGCATTGAGGAAGTTAGGAGTGGAGGAATGGTTGATCAGAGTAGTGATGGCAATGTACAAAAGAGCGCACAGCTGTAAGGACGAAGGACGGGAACAGTGGTGAGTTTGAGGTGAAGGTGGGAGTGCATCAGGGGTCGGTACTAAGTCCACTACTATTTGTAGCTGTGATGGAGGTGCTGGCTCAGAACGTAAAGGAGGGTTTACCGTGGGAGTTGTTGTATGCAGATGATCTGGTGTTGATTGCAGAAAGTAAGGATGGACTGAAGGAAAAGATGAACAAGTGGAAGGAATGTATGGAGACAAAAGGTCTGAAGGTGAATATCGGAAAGACGAAGGTGATGGCAAGTGGTAAAGCATGTGGTGAGGTAGAAAGAACTGGGAAGTGGTCATGTGCTGTGTGCAGGAAGGGTGTCGGAGTGAACTCCATTCAATGTACAATGTGCGCTGAGTGGGTTCATCAAAAATGTAGTGGTTTGAGAGGGTCATTAACCAGTGTGGCAGCTACATTCAAGTGTAAGGTGTGCACAGAGGGAGCTGCAGATGGAGGAAATGTTGAGTTGGTCTTGGAGACGAAGTGAAGCTGGAAGGTGTGAAAACATTTTGCTACCTCGGAGACATGCTGAATGGAGAAGGGGGTTCAGACTCGGCAACGGTTGCTTGAGTGAGATGTGCATGGAAGAAGTTTCGCGAACTGAGTGGCGTGCTAATGAGGGGAGTGTCGTTGAAGCTGAAGGGAAGGTGTATGCTGCATGTGTGAGAAGTGTTATGATTTATGGGAGCGAGACATGGGTAATGAACGTAGAGCAGCAACGAAGGCTGGAAAGGGTGGAAATGCGAATCGTTCGGTGGATGTGAGGAGTATCGTTGAGAGAGAGGAAGACAAATGATGAATTGCAAAAGATGATGGGAATAGAGCCTGTGATTGATGCTGTGAAGAGGAACAGGTTGAGATGGTTTGGTCATGTGTTGAGGAAGGATGAAAATGACTGGTTGAGAAGAGTGATGGAAATGAATGTAGAAGGAAGTAGAGGATGGGGAAGACCGAGAAAGACTTGGCTAAAGATGGTGGAAGAAGAAATGCGGGCAAGGGGGTTAACAAGGAGAGATGCAGAAAATAGGGCAAAATGGAGAAGATTGTCATGGGGACGGCAAGGCTAACCCCCGCTCTAGCAGGGAAAATGGCCTTAAAATGCATGTTGTTGTTGTTGATGTCCGGGGCCGCACACGCACTACACTGGACGGGCCAGCGTGTACCTTGCCCTTCACCGTCAGGCTCGGGTAAACCGCTCAGCCCCATTCATGATGGGGACTGGGGCTTGAGACAGTATCCTTCATTAAAAGTATAATAAACGCTGTCTCCATCGATCTTGCCAAGGCCGTAACAGCCGTAACGTTTAATCTCTACATGAGAGAATTCCACATAGCTATTTGGGCGGTGAATACGCTAACAGATCACTGTCTCCATCGATCTTGCCAAGGCCGTAACAGCTATCGGCTCAAAATCCTTTTAACTGTTGATTTGGTACAGTTACACGTATCGGGAATTTGGTACACGTATCGGGAGTACATATGACATAGCGATTGTGAACACTATTATCGATCACGATTCACGATCATCACGATCATAGTGTATCGATCACGATTTGAAACACGATGGAATAATATTTACCGATATGAACAGTGATGTGGCTTTTATTGACATTCTAAAGATACTGTTTAGATTTTGATGATTTGTGTGTGATATGATTCAACGGATGTTTATATGAATCGTTTAATATATAAAAAACCTTAAATTTCTGATATTTTGCCTTTTCATTTGTGCTTCCCAATTGGAGCCCCGCCCATAGGGCGGGTACCGTTGCTAGTATATATATATAGATGTATGTATATATATGTGTATGTATGTATGTATGCACATATATATATATATATATATATATATATACATATATACGTATATATATATATATATATATATATATATATATATATATATATATATATATATATATATATATATATATATATATATTATTATTATAATAGGCTACGGTGCTTCTGTCTGTCTGTCTGTCTGTCTGTCTGTCCGGGGGTGTGGCTTACGCCGTTTACAGAGTAGCTCCACCCATTCTTGGAGATGCTTCATGTAAACAAATATCCACCATTTTATTACCTCAAATAGCTTTGAGGCCTGTTTAGTTAGGCCCGTGCTGTCTTTCTCTCTCACACAGGTTTATTTCAACTCAAATTCGATATATTATTTCATTTTTAACAGTCGCTAACATAGTTTTAGACTCGGTTGAAAAAAAATGGAAAGAAAATCCCATGAAAGTTTCCGTTTATAGAACGAAATGAATTCTCAAAGGCCTGTAAAATAAAGCCCATTCATTGAGTCACCCTCACGATTTTATCTCGAATTCACCATCTGATTAAATTTTTATCGATGGTTTTCGACTCGGTGTCAGAAATAATTGAGAACATTCACGCACACACGGGAAAATGCAGAGATATATTTTTTAAAATCGCGCTACGATGATACACGAAAATACACCGCCGAAAATAACAGTCGGGTAAAATGTCGACCTATATTTAAAATTCGCTTTTTCTTTTCCGTTAAGATATATTACTTTTACTTTTGATGACAGTCATCACAAAAACGACATATATTTCTTCGTTCTTATTTCATTCAACATTATTATCCGGAAGTAAAATATGTTTCAGGAAATTACCGAGAGATATTTATTCGTTTTTTTTTTATTAGTTATGTGCGGATACACTTTAAATAGGTTTATTTGAAATCTTTAATTTTCACAATGTAATTTACTTGCCATTTGTCATTTGATGATTACGAGACACTTCCTCTTGAGGATTGTGACAATTCATGCGTTGCGTGGAAACTTCCATTTCCAAAATGAATGCGACGGTCGATGAAGAACGCAGACCTTAACTGGATGCAGCAAGAAAACGAATGAGACGGGTGAACGAGTCCGTCGACGAACCTCAATGCAGACTTTTTTTTGTTTGTTTTTGTATACAGAATCGAGGCTCGTGAAAGCGCTGACATTTATCACACAAACAAATCAAACAGACAAACAAAATATATAAAAAGAGGGAGTGGTAGACAAGATGGGGAGAGAAGGGGAAGCACACAAACACAACATTTGAGAGCAGGGACATCGGGAGATGTGTGGGAGGGAGAGGGCATGGGGGGAGGAGGCGTGGGAAGGGGGGGGGGGGGGTGGGAGAAGTATAAAACACAAGGGCACCAAGGACTTCCAGGAAAGAAGTTGGTATTTCAAAAAAGTGGAATTGGGGTGAAATTAGCAGGGGTAGAAAAGATCAAGGTTTTGGATGGGGGAAGATAAGAGATGGTGGTGAACAGCTGTTTTAAAGACCTGTAGGGAGTAGTGGGATTGAAGAGAGTGAGGGAGTTTGTTCCAGAGGTGGGAGAAAAGAGGAATGAAGGAGTGAAGGTGAGCAGAGAGTCTTGATTTTGGCAGTTTAACCATAAGAGGGTTGCAGGCAGATCTTGTGCGACCTGTAGGATATTTGGGGGACAGAGCCCAGAGAGAGCTGGGGGGCAAGGCCATAGAGGAGTCGATAGAAGACGGAAAGACCACCAACCTGCCTGCCGTGAGTGAGTGAAAGGCCCTCGGAGTTATCTTCATCGCAGGAGATTCCAATGATTCTGAACGCTTTGGTTCAACAGCGTGAAGACGAGCTAGGAGCAGTACTCCTTTGAGCTGCGGATGAAAGCCTTGTATGTGGTGAGGAGCTCAGGTGTGCCAAGGAAGGACTTCACACGACGGAGGATGCCCAGTCGGCGACTGGCTTTGGAGGCCAGATTTGAAATGTGGTTTTCCCAGGAAAGATCATGGCAGATAGTGAGACCCAAAAGCTTGAGTGACAGAACTTCTTGGAGAGGATTATTCAGAAAGTGGATGGGAGGGTTGTCCAGTCGGTCTTTTCGGAGAGACATCGTAAGAGTGTGAGATTTGTCAGGATTGAAAGACATGTTCAGAGTTCAGAGTTCAGAGAGTCAGAGAGATCATTGATGAAGACGAGAAAAAGCACAGGGCCCAGAACACTGCCTTGGGGAACTCCAGCCTAAACAGGAAGAGGAGATGAGAGCAACCCATTCAGGGCCACACGTTGACTACGACTAGAGAGGAAGTCCGCCAGCCATGCGTGGAGATTTCCATGGATACCAAAGGAGGAGAGTTTGGTGAGCAGAGCGGGGTGCCAGACCGTATCGAAGGCACCTGATATGTCAAGTGAGACAGCTCTAATTTCCTGTTTGGCATTGAGGACCTCCATCCATTGTTGAGAAAGCAGAAGCAGCATGTCCAGAGTAGAGTGACCTGGTCTGAAACCAAATTGATGATCAGAGATCAAGCCATTGGAGAAGAGGAAAGATTTCATATCCGAAGCAATGATGGATTCCATGTCTTTGCTGATAATTGGTAGAAGGCTGATTGGTCTGTAGTTGCTAGGATCTGTTTTTGCACCTTTTTTGTGCAAAGCGGTGATGTTGGCTGATTTCCAAGCAGATGGCAGATGACCTTGAGCAAAAGAGAGGGTGAAGATAACAGAGAGAGGGAGTGAAAGAGCGGAAAAGAACAGGATTTTAGGACCCGTGGGCTGATGACGTCAGGTCCAGTTGCAGAATCAGAGTCGAGGGTTGACAGAAACTTTTCCACCTTGTCAGGAGGAAAGGGCACAGAGTCCAGGAGCAGCTGGGTATGACTGGGTATGGTGGGTACAGAGAAGGATGGGTTTGGGACACAAGATTTAGAGGCAAACACAGAGTTGAGGCATTCAGCTTTTTCACGTGCGGAGTCAGCTGTGTAGCCGTTTGAGGTGAGGGAGGGGATGGAGGGGGAACAAACACCAGAAACAGATTTCACCAGACGCCACCATGATTTGGAAGAGGGAGACAGATAAGAGAGTTCAGTCTTGAGAACGGAGAGATATTTTTTCCTGGCTCTCCTGAGGGTAGACACACACTTGTTTCGGGCTTTGTGAAAGGAAATGAGATTTCCTTCCGTTGGATTTGCTTTCCAGGAGATGAAGGCAAGTTGTTTCTGGGCAACAGCCTCACCACAAAATTCCATGTACCATGGACGGGAGTAAGGGTATGACAACAGAAGATGAGATGGGATAAATCTGTGCATGAGAGAGAGCAATTTACTTTGGAATAATTCCCAGGATGAGTTGATGTCAGAGGCGGTAGAGATGGGAGACCAGTCCAGATGATTGATGGCTGCTTGAAGACCCTGCCAGTTGGCCTGAGTGAAATGCCAGACTCGTCGACGCTGAGGAGGCTCTCTGAGAATGGTCAGAGAGATGTCCACTTTACCAAGCATATGATCAGATGAGCCGATTGGAGCAGAAGAAGAGCAGCAGACATTTTCAGGGAAGTTCGTCATAACCAAGTCCAGAAGAGAAGATGCTCCTTTGACTGAGATCCGGGTCAGGAAATTGACAGATTGTGTCAGTCCCAGTGAGTCGCAGAAGTCCTTTGCTGAGGAACCATGGCTGGTGAGAGAGGTACCCACACCCAGCCAACTGGCATGGTGACAATTGAAATCACCACATATGAGGAAGAATGAGTTGGGATGGGTAGATAGAAGTTGGTCCATATTATCAGACAGCGAGATGTAGATGGAGTCATCACTGTTTGGTGGACGGTACGTCGGTACAACACACATATGAACAAAAGGTGGGAGTGAAGGGGAAGCCGTAGCCAGAGGTATTCCTGGGGGTGAGGTGGAGAGAGGGCAGTGCAGGGCGAGAGAGGAAGAGAGTTTTTGATAAAGATAGCAACCCCACCTCCAGGACGAGGCTCAGGTCTATCATACCGGAGGAGGGAGTAACCTGGGAGAGATACCAAGGAATCAGAGACATCATGAAGGAGGAAAGTTTCTGTTAAGCAGTTCACATCTGGTTTGTCAGAAGCAACCTGTATGGAGAGATCAGTCAAGTTTGAGCGAAGGCCCCGGATGTTTGAGGTCCATACCGTTAATGAAGAGGAAGGGGGAGCATCGGATACAGAACAGGGGGGGGGGGGGGGGGAGGTTAAGATGTGGAAGAGGAGGAAAAGGTAGGAAGAGCTGTTGAAGGTGTGTCAGAGATTTCAGAATAGCTTGGAGAAAGGGAAGGATGGGGCGGACAAAAGGTTTGATGGTGATTCGGTGAGGCACAGTGAGGTGTTATTTGAGGAGGGGGAAGAGCAAGGCAGAAGGTTGGGGGAGATGAAGGAGAGAGTTGGAAGGGGGAAGAAGCGGGGAGGACGCTTTGAGGAGGAGGGGTGAGAGGGGAGTCTTGGAGTGGAGGGGCGAGGGAGAGTCTAGGAGGGGAGGAGTGTGGGGGGAGTTTAGGAGGGAAGGGGCAAGGGGGGAGATTTGAAAGGGATGGGTGATGGGAAGGATTTGGAGGGGAGGGGCAAGGGGGAAGATTTGAAAGGGATGGGTGATGGGGAAGATTTGGAGGGGAGGGGCAAGGGGCAAGATTTGAAAGAGATGGGTGATGTGGAAGATTTGGAGGGGAGGGGGCATTGGGGTAGATTTGGAGGGGAGGGGTGATGGGGAAGTTTTGGAAGGGAGGGGTGATGGGGAAGTTTTGGAGGGGAGGGGTGACTGGGAAGATTTGGAGGGGAGGGGTGAGATTGGATTTTAGAAAGTGTATGATTAATGGGAAACGAACATTTGTTGCAAAATTAGTTTCTTGTGACCTTCGAGTCAAAAATACTTTTGAGGATGCTGGAGGAGGGGTGGAGTGCAGGAGAGTTTAGGGAATGGAGGAAAGAGGAACTGTAAGAGATCAAATTTTTTTTTGGAATGAATAGATTTGGTGAGCAAGTCGAAAGCATCCTTTTATAGAAGAAGAAGAAAAAGATGTTATAATATACGACAGAATACAGTACTTCAGGGGAAAGTTTAAACATTTTTAAATCGAGCAGTGAAAACTATCTGGGGAAATGGAAAATGGAAATGTGGGTGAAACACGTGATCGAAGAACGAACGAACAAATAAGAACAACGAATAAACGAATAAGAACAACGAATAAGAACAGAGAAGGGGAATTTTTTTTTTTTTTTTTTGAGTTGAGATTTTAAACAATGAAGTATGGGGTGAAAGACTGGGACAAAAACAGAGAACGAAAGTAATTGCAGCACAATCGACGGACCGCTGAGAGAAAAACAAAGCCTCAAGGTAGAATACGGTAGCCTACAAGGCCTCAAAAGACGCGACACAAATTAACCGACGATTTTGTATACAGGTATGAAAAATTAACACCGAGAATCCTCCGAAGGACACACTATAGGTACACACACCGAAAGATAAGTACAGTTTCGACAAAAATACAATTGTGAAAAATTACTTAACTTCGAAAGCGTGAGCGCATGGACAGCTTCGAAAAGACGTGACTTCGCCGACAAAGATCTCGCGAGATCTCGAGCAATCATTAACAACTTACAACTTACAGCTGTTCTATAGTAATGTAAGTAAATTAAGCCTTGAAAGTTGATGCAAACAATTCCTACAGGTGTCCCAACCTCTGCTGATTACTTGATTACAAACCCCATGTCTGTATAAAAGCAGTATTGGAACAGACTGTTATTACACCCTCTGAAGCATTATTTGGACAACATTGCACTGCAGGAAGTAGTATATTGGAAAATGGAGGAAACTCTGACAGGAAGAGGTCTGGCAGACCCAAAGCCACAACAGAATCAGAAGACAAGTTTTTGAGAGTCAACAGCTTGCGTGATAGGCGGCTCACAGAACAACAGCTTCAAGCACAGTTTAACACTGGTCGAAGTAAGCAAGTCTCAGTTTCAACTGGGAAGAGAAGACTTCGAGCTGCAGGTTTGACAGGTCGAGTGGCAGTAAGAAAGCCATTGCTAAGATGGCAAAATAAGAAAAAGAGGCTTGCCTGGTCCATGAAGCACCGCCAGTGGACGACTGAAGACTGGCAGAAGGTCTTATGGACCGATGAATCAAAATTTAAAATCTTTGGTTCATCACGCAGGGTTTTTGTACGCCGTCGAGTAGGCAAAAGGATGGTTCCTCAGTGTGTGACACCAACTGTCAAACATGGAGGAGGAAGTGTGATGGTCTGGGGCTCTTTTCCTGGATACAGAGTCAGCGACTTGCACAGAGTGACTGGCACCCTGAACCAAAAGGGCTACTGCAGCATTTTGCAGCACCATGCAATACCCTCTGGTATACGCCTAGTTGGTTAGGGGTTCATCCTACAGCAAGATAATGACCGTAAACACACCTCCAGGTTATGTCAAAACTACCTTTGAGGAAAAGAACAAGACGGTGGGCTTCAAATCATGGAATGGCCAGCACAGTCTCCAGACTTAAACCCCATCAAGCTGGTTTGGGATGAACTGGACAGCAGGGTGAAAGCAAAGCAACCTTCAAGAGCAACACATTTGTGGGAACTTCTGCAACAGTGTTGGGAAGAACTTCCCGAACAATATTTGATTTCCATTGTAGTTGTTTGTTGGTAACAATTGGTGTGGTTTCACCATTGATCTTTGACATACAGAATAACACATCTTTCTGCTGTGACTCCTCTCGGGGCTCGGAGGTACACCGTGACCGGGGTTTGGGGAGGAGCACGTAACAATTTATATATATATATATATATATATATATATGTCAGGTCGCAGATTTGTTATTGTTTAATGTTCTGTTATAGACGTCGGTTGACTAATATGTTATGATTTAAATGTTGTTTAAAAATGCTATTTCATAAGTTAATAAAGGGTTTTTCGCTTTGTTATAGGTTAAAATGAGAAAGTACTCGATGCATTCGTGCTGGACAAATGGCTCCATTGTATACGTGTGCCCTTTCGAGGCTAGATAAGTCCGGTCGTAAAATCACCCTTCGATCCGCAGACGGCGCCTCGAGCCGCGGGCAGGAGAACGCTTATGTGCGCGTGGAATGTGTAGCTTCATGTAGGATGCTCGGACCGCAGACATATAACCTTTGATAAACGGCCAAAACATTAATTATATTTCGTATAATCACCGCGGCGCTTGAGTTACAATAAATATGCTTTGAATTTATGTTTAAATGAGAAATGTGAACTGAAGGTGCTCTTAACACCTGGGACTCATCAGAACAAACCTCATTTACTTTAAGGTCTTATCGGAACCAAGAATGCAATTCTCCTTTCAGTGAGTTACCTTTTCTGTCACCTCGGAGCCCTGAAAACACATCTGGTCCGGATCCTAACGGTGCGTGCTGCACTCCCCCAAGATGAAAGAACGGATGACGGTGGGGGCTAGGGATAACGGTGGGAGGAACTCTCGTAGTTCCTTTGTTCTCTCGGAGATTTTCTGATAAACGTGTCCCTATTTAAGCGGACTGTGAATCAATGCATTTTCGGGAAGGCTAGACGTGGCATGAAGCTGGTTCGTGCTGTAGACGTCTCAGTCTCCTCCAGATCTGTATAAGTGGTATTTTAATAAAGTTTCGTCATTCTCAATCTCAAACTGTTGGTGAACTTCTGTTACGATCGCTGACGAGTTGTTGCCCAACATATATATATATATATATATATATATATATATATATATATAACTGTGAGAAATAGTAGAAACTCCACAGTACGAGCAGGGCGTCTCATTTGCATTAAATAAATAATCGGGAGATTAAATCAGACGCGGATGTAGCTTCAGGACGGTCGATCTTTAATTTTCGACAAGCTTTCGACCGACAAAGGTCTTCTTCTTAGTCGTCCCCAAGTTCAGCAGAAGTCATATATATATATTGCTGCGGTTTTGAGATTGGCACATTGAAGTCATTAAAGGTTCAAGGTTTGCCCCCCATAGTTAGTCACACGAGCAACATAAAGGTCCATTTGTAGTATAGTTATGTCTTAGTATGTGTAAGAATAGGCCATTTCCCCTCTTAGTACCTGCGTTGTGTAAAGACAGGAGAGTAGGCCCCATTCATTTTGTGTCCACCCTCCAATTCTACCTATATGGGCGTAATCCAGCCCGCGCCCCATTCGGCTGACCACGAGTCAAGTAACACGAGGTTGGCCTAAAAAGGTGGGGGCGGCGTTGAGGTCGGGGAGCGGCTAGGCGATGATGGTAAGAGCCACCAGCCAATCAGAGCTCGAGCGGCATGGCATGAGAGGGCATGGTGGGGCGCGTCTGGTGAGTTCCAGAAGGTTCACGGGGCGTGCCTATATAAGCTGCTGCACAAAGCCCTCGAGAGGACTTGAAGGGTTTTTGCAAAGGACTTGAAGGGTTTTTGCTTAAGGACTAGCGCGGGAACACTTGATTGAGAAGGACTTGCAGAGGATACACACGTTGTTTGAGAACTTGCAGAGGATACGCGCGTTGTTTGAGGACTTGCGCAGAGAGAGAGAAGAAGAGGCGTTGAACCGTACAAGTACGCGGGGGCAGCCAGACGCGCCGGTCACGCATATAGCGCATTTCCAGCCACGCGAGTAAGCGCGGCCATAGCCGCAAGTGAATAACCGCCAGCCGCGCCAAAGTCTGCTCCCTACCAATTCGCCCCGTGTTAACCCACTCCGTTCAGTCGACACGCGGAGAGCTCCTGCTTTCACCTACTTCCATCTCCAAGGGACGTGCCGGGGACCGGAGAGAGAGCTGCACGGAAGCCATCCCTGGACGCGCTGGTGAACAACAACCTACCCACCAGCAATCCCCATGTGAGTGTGTGTGTGAGACGGGCCCGTTTGTCCTGGGTATTAAGTAAGACTGTATAAGACTGCTCTGTGTCCCCTTTTCTTCTACCATTGTATAGTGTAAATAAATTCTGTTCTTCCTTCCAATTCGATCGTCTTTGTGATTTCGCCATTGACTAAGCGTGGTACGAATAAGAACGGCTTGAATCGGGGTCTAGTAATTAATAATAGTGCGAATCACGTGTATGCAACCGCTCGGCGTATCACCAACGCACGTGGTTCGTGCGGGGCTTATTTCCTCGCTTCCAGGGCAGCGCGAGTACTTAGGTAACAGCGGACTTGGTCCTGAAACCCTATTTCGTGCTGTCCGGAAGGGACATAATAGGTCCCGGGTCGCGCCAGGTCAGTGAAAGACAAGGGGACTAATCCCCCCTTGGTAAGGGGAGAAGGCCGGCGGCAGATCCACAACAATTGGTGTCAGGAGTGGGATTTGGAACCTTGGACGAAATTTTTTAGACCAAATTTTGGACACCATTTTTGCATATTGGCCGCAACAATTGGTGTCGGGGAGTGGAATTTGGAACCCAACCAAATTTTTTTGGACAAATTTGGCCCAAAATTGCGAGCGACCAAAATTTAGTATTAAAATCCAAAATTGTAAATTCGTGCCATGGCTAGCCAAAGCGGTCGAATGCCGGTGGGGGTAAAAGATAAGGAAGAATTAATAACCCAGGACCGAGAGGGACAGTTGGTAGAAGTGGATGAAGCAAAAAAGGGTGTGGCAACTGGTAATGGCGGCGCCTCGCACATGGCGGCGATAGCCGAGCCCGCGATGCCAGAGTACATGCGATTATTTATGGGGCAGATAATGGCGAAGATAGACACCCAGAGGGACGATGTAAGGTGTAACATGGAGAAATTTGAAAACAAAATGGGCGGTCGATTGAAAGTAGAGGGGGACAAATCAAGGGCAGAAATGAGAGAATGGGGGGACAAATACATCGGGGGAATAAAAAAAATGGGGGAGGACATTGATCACATGTTGAGTGAAGAGGTGGCAAAGGGACGCGACGAGGTAACGCGATGTGAGGAACGCGTGGAGAGCGAGGTGGAGCAGGGCGCGGCTAGGTTGACCGAGGGGATAGAGATCGCGACTCGGGGTGTAGAAGAGCCGACGGCCGTCAAATTGAATAAAGGAATGTCGGGAGCGCCGGGGAAGGTCGAATTGGAAGACGAAATTTTATTGGCGCCGGCAGTTGTCGAGGACAATGAAATGATTATAATTGAAATTGGGGCCGAAGAGACGGCAGAGTTCGAGATTAAATCGAGGGAAGTGATGGAATATGTGCAAAGTCTGTGTTCGCATTGTGATGCCGTGCTTGCTAATCCCAATAAAGGTTTGCAGGTGCTGGCAGAGAGGAGAATCCCAAAGGCGAGTAGGAGCGTGTATGGCACGAAAATGTTTGGCACGAAAAGATTTTTGGCGCGCTTGGGATCGAGACGGAACCCGGGCGCTCGTGGAAGGTTCGTGGTGCGAGGTGTGAAGGTGACTGGCGCGCGTGTGCGAAAGAAGTGTGCGCCGAAGCACGAGTGTATGATGGAATGTGAGTGGGAGGAGTGTGAAACAGAGTGTGCGATGGCTGAAGAGAGTGTGCAGGAGTGCACACCAGAGCACGTGATTGGGTGTGTACCAGGAGAGTGCACATCCATGGTTGTTACTGAGGATGTAACAAAAGAGTGTGCGCGAGGGTGTGCGATGGCCAAGTGTGTAACGGAGTGCACGAGTAGTATGAGTGCACCAGGATGTGCGCGAGGGTGTGTGATGCTGGAGTGTGCAAACGGCGTGAGTGCGCCTGAGTGATGTGCACCTGAGTGTGCAAGAGAAGTGTGCACAGGAGAGTGCAGTAATGGAGTGTATGGGAGCGCCTCGGTGTGCGAGAGAGGAGTGGGTCGCGTGTGGGTGTGAGAATGCGACTCGGGCATCGACGCAGACCAGGGCAGCGTTTAGGGCGACGGATGGCCGACGTGAGCCCTCGGTGCGTGGTGGGCTTAGTGTGCAGCGGAGATCGGCGGGGATCGTTGCTGCGGCGGCGTGCACGATTCGTGCCGGGCCCCGCCCTGTATGGTCGGTGCCGCGCCTTGGCGGGAGAGGCGATCGGCACGGTTCGAGGGGGGGTAGGAGAGGTCGGATCTTCGCCCCCTGGCAGGCACGGTGCTCCGACCGTGGGAGGCTGGGCCATCGTGCATGGGAACGAAAGGCCCCGTGTAGGGATGGCGCCTGGAACCTTGGCCCAACAAAACCTCCTCCCCTGAATCGAAAATGCCGGACGGACCCAACCAACAGGAGACCAACCACCCGCAAGCATTGCTCGGCTTTTCGTAGCCGAGCTGTGACGAAAATGTATTGCCGCACGGAGAGGCTCATAGTTAGTGGACGAATAGCCATAGCGTTGGCGAATGGTACCCGGTGTGGAGGGATGGTCGTTTTACCATCCCTCACTTGGGGCACATGAGCAATAGATTATGGGGTGGCAGTGTAAACTAGCCGAGGGCGGGCTAGGATAATTGTTAGGGATTGAGAAGGATGACAGTATAGGGACAAGATTTAAGTAGAGACATTGGTACAGGTAGAGGGGACGTAGAGAGATTAGTTGGATGATAATGACGAGGGAAGTGCTTAGTGTAAGGGAAGACGGGAAAGCACGAGTATTAAGGGGAGTAGTTAGTTAGATCATGCTGTGTGTGTGTAGTAGTGTGGAGAAATTGTGTGTGTGTTGAGCTTGAGATTGTGGCGCAAATGAGGCATTGGTTGGGGATGACGAGAGGTGGTGTATGAGTGGTGTATTGAGGACTAATGGAATTGTGTTGAGTGAATTGACTTGCATGGGGTGCAAGTGGAGAAAAGGTGTAAGAGCACAAGAGGTGTGCAAGAGAGCTTGGTGTGTGGAGTGAGTGGTGTGGAATGCATGGTGCGAAGGAGTGAATGGGGGAAGATGGACCCCTTCACGAATACCTGGGGAGGGTAATTTAAAGTTAGGTAGAGGGCTTAGGTAAATTGTTTGGATATTGACACCTGTGGTGCAGGTAGTGGCAATGAAGTGCTTGGATGGGTGCATGAGTCTGTGGAATAGCTGGGCGTGTGGGCTTTGTTGGTGCGTATGGTTATTGGGGCACTCCGCCACTGGTAGTTTGTCGGCCAGGTGAGGCCGCAGATAGGCTCTGGGAGCCAGTCAGAGTAGTGTTCAGTGGGGCCCGAGGATCCTAGGAAAGGACCCGGGTAGCCCAATGCCAGAGAGGGCATCAGAGGGGTGAGAGAGCCAGGAGGGGCCTTCCCCAATTTAGGGTAGTCGCAAGGAGCAAGATAAGCTCGGGTGGCGACTTCAGTGGCGGAGGTGCGCAGGTAGTTGGACCTGCTAGTGGAGCCACACGACCCAGCCCCGAAATTGTGCAAAGGCAAAGTAGTGAAAAATTGGGGAGTGAGACCCAAATTGGATGGCATCACAGGATGGTCAATGTGAATTGGTTTTTAGAACCACATAGTTTAAAGATGCCAATTGGCAGGGCATGACCCCAGGTAGTGTAACCGAGTTAATGTTATTAGAGTATAGTTAGGATGAGGAAGTTTCTTCGCACCATCCACATCCACTCACCAAGGGAGATGGAACTCCACACCAGGTTTTGTAAACTGTTGAGTAAGTGAGACGCATCATGACGTGGAAGTGTGACATTGTGTGTAATTCCATCTATTCCTTCTTGGGAGGGATTGGAAGACGAATTTGGTTTAGAGGGGGATATGGGAGACAAGACGTAGTGACGAATTTGTAAATTGTAAATACAGGGAAGGGCAAGGGTAGTGTAGGCTGACATGGGGGGTTACGAACGGCTAGGGACGAGCTTGCTCTGCTCACTCTCCCGCGCCCCTCATGTTGCATTGCCTTGTATTGTGTGTACCTTTGCGTCCTTTCCTTTGCTAACTGTGCTTTGTCTCTCCTCCCCACCCATGGACCAATTTTGGAGGGGAGTGTGCAGGAACACTGAACTGTGCAGCTGCACTTGGCTACACCTGTGTGGCACCCCTGCTGCATTTTGCTGCACCACAATACACATTATGGACCACACGTTCTGTGGCCTTGCATTTTTGCTGAGCAGTCATTTGCTGCAAACTTACCTTGCACCTGCGGACCACTGGTTTTAAGTGGCGTCGATGTCATGCTGTCGGACCACATGAGATAGGCCCTGCTGGCAATAAAAACGGACACGGTTTGTACATTGTATTCTGGTGTGCCAGGAAAGAAGACCTTTAAGTTTTTTATTATTGCACACTGAAAATGAAGCAGGAAGCAAGAAGATGCAGCCAAGCAGCAAATATGACATTTGAAATGTGAACTTTTTGTGAAACGTGTATTGGTGCATTGGTGCAGTGCTGTGTTTTTTCTCCCCTCCAAACTTCTTTCAAAAAAAGAACAGGTCCTGGGTTATAGAAATGTAAATAATTAGGTTTAGTGTTGTAAATAAGATGCTACCCACCGGCTTTATGTGTAGTTTCAAAACAATTCCGCAATTCGGTTAGCTGTGGGTGTGAGTCTGTTAGTTAGTTACACAACGCAGTAGGTGGGACATATCTAGTGTTGTAAAACTGTCACATACAGGGAGTTAGATTAAATGTTAGAGGGGAACCACATCTAAGTGTCACATGTAATTTGAAAACTAGTCCCAAACCTTTCTCAAAACCGGTCGTTCTCACTTGTGTGGGTTCGACTTGGGGACGAGTCTGGCAAGGGAGGGGGGCAGTGCTGCAGTTTTGAGATTGGCACATTGAAGTCATTAAAGGTTAAAGGTTTGCCCCCCATAGTTAGTCACACGAGCAACATAAAGGCCCATTTGTAGTACAGTTATGTCTTAGTATGTGTAAGAATAGGCCATTTCCCCTCTTCGTACCTGCGTTGTGTAAAGACAGGAGAGTAGGCCCCATTCATTTTGCGTCCACCCTCCAATTCTACCTCTATGGGCGTAATCCAGCCCGCGCCACATTCGGCTGACCACTAGTCGAGTAACACGAGGTAGGCCTAAAAAGGTGGGGACGGTGTTGTGGTCGGGGAGCGGCGAGGCGATGACGGTAAGAGCCACCAGCCAATCAGAGCTCCAGCTGAATGACGTGAGAGGGCGTGGTGAGGCGCGTCTGGTGAGTTCCAGAAGGTTCGCGGCGCGTGCCTATATAAGCCGCTGCGCAAAGCCCTCAAGAGGACTTGAAGGGTTTTTGCAAAGGACTTGAAGGGTTTTTGCTTAAGGACTAGCGTGGGAACACTTGATTGAGAAGGACTTGCAGAGGATACGCGCGTTGTTTGAGAACTTGCAAAGGATACGCGCTTTGTTTGAGGACTTGCGCAGAGAGAGAGAAGAAGAGGCGTTGAACCGTACAAGTACGCGGGCGCAGCCAGAGGTGCCAGTCACACATATAGTGCATTTCCAGCCATGCGAGTAAGCGCGGCCATAGCCGCAAGTGAATAACCGCCAGCCGCGCCAAAGTCAGCTCCCTACCAATTCTCCCCGTGATAACCCGCTCCGTTCAGTCAACACGCGGAGAGCTCCTGCTTTCACCGACATCCATCTCCAAGGGACATGCCGGGGACCGGAGAGAGAGCTGCACGGAAGCCATCCCTGGACGCGCTGGTGAACATCAACCTACCCACCAGCAATCCCCGTGTGAGAGTGTGTGTGAGACGGGCCCGTTTGTCCTGGGTATTAAGTAAGACTGTATAAGGCTGCTCTGTGTCCCCTTTTCTTCTACCATTGTATAGTGTAAATAAATTCTGCTCTTCCTTCCAATTCGATCGTCTTTGTGATTTCGCCATTGACTAAGCGTGGTATGAATAATAACCGCTTGAATCGGGGTCTAGTAATTAATAATAGCGCGAATCACATGTACGCAACCGCTCGGCGTATCACCAACGCACGTGGTTCGTGCGGAGTTTATTTCTTCGCTTCCAGGGCAGCGCGAGTACTTAGGTAACAGCGAACTTGGTCCTGAAACCCTATTTCGCGCTGTCCGGAAGGGACGTAATAGGTCCCGGGTCGCGCCAGGTCAGTCAAAGACATGGGGACTATATATATATATATATATATATATATATATATATATATATATATAGTCCCGTGAAAAAGTAAGTACACCCCATGTAAAGTTTTGACTTTTTCAACATATTTCAACATACAGCTATTTGATCTTCATTTCAACAATATTGATAGATAAAGGTGATATAATACAACAAATATCATGAAACATTTACATTTTGTAGTCCAACCCTGGTGTTGGGCTAGCGGTTAGGGTGCCGGGTTAGGATCCTAGGATCCTGGGATCGAATCCCGGTCGATCGCTGAATTAACGCCAGGGGGGTTGACTCAGCCTGTCATCCTTCCGAGGTCGGCTAATTGAGTACCAGTTCACTGGTAATTCCCTGTTTGTCATTAAAGGCGGCAAAAAGGGTTGGCGTCAGGAAGGGCATCCGGCCGTAAAACATTGCTTCAAAAAGGGGACCGAAAAAGAACAACAACCACGGTTCCCGAAAAAGGCCAACCCCCGCTTTGCGGGGAAAAATGGCCTCTAAAGGTGGTTTTATTTACATTTTGTAGTCCATTGTATAATTTAAATAAACATAAATGCAAATTGCGCATGTGGAAAAAGTAAGTACACCCTTGGCTCTAATAGGTGGTATTGCCCCCTTTGGCAGACACAACCTCAAGTCAGCGTTTCTTATAACTGTCTACCAGTCTCTGACATCGACTGGGAGAATTTTTTGCCCACTCCTCCATGCAGAATTCTTTCAGCTGTGCGATGTTTGAGGGGTTTCTTGCATGCACAGCTCGTTTCAAATCCCCCCACAACATCTCGATGGGATTTAGATCCGGGCTTTGACTTGGCCATTCCAGAACCCTCAATTTCTTTCTTTTCAGCCATTCCTTGGTGGATTTACTGGTATGTTTGGGGTCATTGTGATGTTGCAAGGTCCACCTTCGGTTGAGCTTCAACTTTCCGACAGATGGCCTCACATTATCCTCAAGCACCCTCTGGTACAATGAAGAATTCATTGTGGATTATACGATGGTGAGCTGCCCAAGCCCTGATGCAGCAAGGATGCCCCAAACCATAACATTTCCACGACCATGCTTTACCGTTGGAAGCAGGTTCTTGTCGTCAAATGCTGTCTTTGGTTTTCGTCAAACATGTCTTCTGGTACTGTAGCCAAATAGCTCTACCTTTGACTCATCTGTCCAGAGCACATTGTTCCAGAAGTGCTGGTCTTTGCCGAGGTGTTCTTTGGCAAACATAAGTATTGCCCTGATGTTCTTTCTGGACAGCAAAGGTTTCCTCCTGGCACACCTCCCATGTAGATCAAATTTGTGCAGCCTCTTTCTCATGGTAGACTCGTGCACTTTGACATCAACAGTGGCAAGAGCTACCTGTAGGTCCCGTGATGACATACTGGAGTTCTTAGAGACTTCTTTCAGCATCTTGCGGTCTGCTCTCGGGCTGAACTTGCTGGGGCGGCCTGGCCTGAGCAAGTTGGCAGTTGTTTGGAATCTTCTCCACTTGTGGATGATCTTCTGGACAGTCGAATGATTGATTTCAAATTGTTTGGAGATCTTTTTAAATCCCTTCCCAGACTTGTAGGCATCTATAACCTTCTTTCTGAAGGCCTCAGAGAGCTCTTTTGATCTTGTCATGGTGACGCCACACACTTCAACAACAAAGAGCAAACCAAATTAAATGTCTGAGGTTTAAATAAGACAGGTTCCTCCAAGATCCTCTCTAATGATGTTCTAATCATTTGCACCTGAGCTGGTGCACCTGATTCTAATTTTATTATTTGAAGTAGTGATAAATGTCGGGGTGTACTTACTTTTTCCACATGAGAAATTTGCATTTATGTTTGTTTAAATTATACAATGGACTACAAAATGTAAATGTTTAATGATATTTGTTATATTATATCACCTTTATCTATCAATATTGTTGAAATGAATATCAAATAGCTGTATGTTGAAATATGTTGAAAAAGTCAAAACTTTACATGGGGTGTACGTACTTTTTCACGTGACTGTATTTATACATTCATATATACATATATGTGCATGTATGTATGTATAAATACATACATGTATTTGAATCTATAATTTCCGTTCTCCAACCGAATGAGCGCACGCCGTGACGTCACCACCACGTCACCACCACGTAAGTACGCCTTGCCTGCCAAGCTCCGGAGAAGCCATCTCGCAGTGTGTCATAATTTAGATCTTAGTTCAGATACTGTCACAGGTGTATCCAAAACTCACAGTTACCGACCTGGTTTCGGCCTTTTTGGGGCTTCATCAGGGCAACGCAGTGTCTTGCATACACTTGTTGTGCATCTGAAAACCTTTCGGTTATAAACCAGTCATTATGCGACTCCATACCATCAGTGGTGAACCACCATTAAGGTATCCCATCCAGCTATCGCTGCACCTTCATGGGAGTGATAAGCACCGCCTGCCACACTGTACATTACCTCTGGTATCCACTCATTATATGGATTCGCCTGGATGCGGTTTGGAGTAAACAATCAGAATCTATAATTTCCGTTCTCCAACCTAATGATATACACATATACACAGCGTGCTTCAAAAAAACAATGTTAACATTTCTGAAATATATAGTCCCATGGAAGTGTTCACATTTTTTTGAAGCACCCTGTGTATGTATGTATGTATGTTTGCATGTATATGTGTGTATATATACTGTGGGACCCCGCTATTTGTGGGGGACACGTTCCTGGGAAATGCCGCGAATTGCGAAACCGCAAATAGCGGGGCATTGTTTCAATGGAAAAAAGGGGGATAGATTCCCTAGTCATGAAAATCCGCGAATAGAGAGGACCAAACCGCAAATTGCAAGGCAAATCTCGAGAATGTCGATGGTAATCCGGGAAGGTCGATGAAAGTCCAGGAAATGGCGAAACAAAACCCGCAGATGTTGGCGATAATCCCACGAATGTCGGCGGTAATGCCGCAAATGGCGAGGGAAATCCCGTGAATGTCGGCAATAATTCCGGCAATGGCGAGGCAAATCACACGAATGTCGATAAAAATTCCGGAAATGGCGAGGCAAATCCCACGAATGTCGATGATTATCCCGCAAATGGCAAGGCAAATCCTGCGAATGTCAGCAATAATCCTGGAAATGGCAAGGCAAATCCCACGAATGTCAATGAAAATCCGTGAATGCTTGCCGTTCCAGTTTCAATGGGGAACAAGCGTTACGCCTGGATCCCCCGTCGAGGAAGTGATGTGAGTTGACAAAGTGGAAGATGCAGAAAACATGCTATGATATGATATTTCGCTCACAAGGTTCAGACATACATGGAGGCGGCCATCTTGGATTTTGACGTGGCGACCCAATTTTCAATAGCGTTCTACCTTATGCCTAGATACACCCACACACCAGATTATAAGTTGGTACCTCGCTTATTTTTCAAGATATTCCACTCACAAGGTTCAGACATACATGGCGGCGGCCCTCTTGGATTTTGATGTGGCGACCCAATTTTCAATAGCTTGCTTCCTTATGCATAGATACACCCACACACCAGATTAGAAGTTAGTAGTTCGTTTATTTTTCAAGATATTTCGCTCACAAGGTTCAGACATATATATGGTGGCGGCCATCTTGGATTTTGACGTGGCGACCCAATTTTCAATAGGGTTCTTCCTTATGCCTAGATACACCCACACACCAGATTAGAAGTTGGCACTTCGCTTATTTTTCAAGATATTCCGCTCACAAGGTTCAGACATACATGGCATCAGACATACATGGCGGCGGCCATCTTGTATTTTGACGTGGGTTGCACCCACACACCAAATTCGAATGTGGTCCTTCGCTTACGCATGCACGCACACACATACGTACGCACGCACGCACGCACGGACGGAGGTGAAAACCATAGTCCCCCTTTCGCTCCGCGGTGCGACGGGGGCCAAAAAGGAGCCAGCTTATTACACTAATAGATGCTGTGGAGTGTTTTCATTCTGTGCAATAACTCACGGGGATGACTTGTTCTGCAGCCGCAAATTCGTGGAACACGGCCGTGAATAGTGATTAGGTATATGACCCATGTATATTTGCAGTGTAGATTCCATGTAGATTCCATGGTGATTCCCCATCACCTCCTACATGAACTGCAAATCTACATGGGTCATATACCTAATCACTTGCCAAAAGTGCGCCAAACAATGTGTTGGAAAAACTGAGAATACACTCTACACACGATTTAATAACACCTGGTCAGAAATCAATAACTTCCACACCAGTCAGGGCAAATCTCCACCTTACACGATACACTTTAATCAACCGGATCACTCTATAAATGACATTCAAATCTCTGCCATTGAATCAATTACAAATCGATCACACACCACGATTCTGAAACGTGAGTCCTTTTCGATACATAAACTTCGGACAAAAATCCCTCATGGCATAAATTTTGATGATTAAAGAATGTTCCAACATCAACCCAATCAAATCATTAACTGTAACCCATTCATTCACTCATTCACTCATTCATTCATTCTACCTCATTCATACCTCATTTCATATTTCATACCTCTATTCATATTCATATTCATATTCATTCTAATTCATATTCATATTCATACCTCTATTCATTCATACCTCATTCATTCATTCATTCTACCTTTATATGTCATTTATATAAATATATAAATAAATATATAAATATATTATATGAATATAAATGGTATATGAATATATGCTTGTGTGTTTATGTCTGTATGTATCTCTATATTTGATTATGCACGTGCACCAACTGTAACGTGAACGATAACTGAAAGCTGCGCTTCACTTCCGCTGAACTTGGGGACGGTGAGTGAGCTTTCGCGTGGCTCTTCCTTTTGTATGCATCTTCTACACATTTCACACATCTTACACACATCACCATACATACTTGTCTGATATACATGCCTGTTGTTTCTGTAGACTAAGAAGAAGACGTTTGTTGGTCGAAAGCTTGTAGAGAATTAAAGATCGACCGTCCTGAAGCTATGTAAACTATGAAAGCTATGAAACGCAAAATAAACTTACCACCTTTGAAACCTTTAAATATCAACAATAACACTGCGTGTAGTAAATGTGTGAACTTATTTGTGGACAATAGTGTCCTCACTGTCAGACAAAACGGTCACAGATGGTCACTTGAACCTTCAATGGTCACTTCATAGCACAGCTGTTGAACAGCCGTTTTGACTGTCAGTGATTAGCCAAGGGGTACGGGATGATTTTAATGAGCTGCACGTGATGTCTTGATATTGGCTTTAAAAAGACCAGTGCAAAATGGGCATTTCAATCAACATGCCACGATTGTCAAGGGATCAACGGCAGCGTGCCCTGGGCATGCTGCAAGGCGGACTGAGCTACCGTGAGGTGGCACGTCGCCTTGGCTGTTCACACCAGACGATATCGGCCCTGGTGGACAGAGACACCCTCCACAACTCTGCAGATGACAGACCTCGATCAGGGAGGCCAAGAGTCACCACTGCAAGGCAGGACAGGCAGATGGTCCGAAGTCACCTGCGGGATCGATTCCGTCCAGCATCCCGCACTACGGCAGAAACTCCGGGGCGTGCAAACCCACGGATCTCCAATGATACTGCACGAAGACGACTGCATGACTATGGTCTGACTGCCAGAAGACCATACAGAGGCCCCGTGATGACGGCTGCCCATCGCCGCAACCGACAGAGATGGTACCAGCAGCATCAGCGGTGGACCTTGGCGCAGTGGAACGAGGTCGCTTTCAGCGATGAGTCAAGGTTCTGTGTGGACAGTCCTGATGGACGTGAGCGTGTCTGGAGAAGAACTGGCGAGCGATATGCCGATTGTTGCGTGCGTCAAGCCAACAGGTGGGGTGGCCCAAGTGTGATGGTGTGGGCCGCCATATCAGGCCAGTACAGGACGCCACTGGTGGTTGTGGATGGGAACCTTAACGCCCAGCGGTATGTGGATAACATCCTGCGACCTCATCTGCTGCCATTCCTGCTAGACCACCCAGAACTGAGAACCTTTCAGCATGACAACGCTCGTCCCCATGCTGCTCGCTTCACCACTGCATTTCTCCAAGGCGAGAACATCAACACCATGCAGTGGCCTGCGCTCTCCCCTGACCTGAATCCCATAGAGCACCTGTGGGATGAGCTTGGGAGACGCGTACTTGGCAGGGCCAGGACACGGGCAGAGCTGCTTCAGACATTGAGGACTGAGTGGGACAGAATCCAGCAGCAATCCATCCAAAGACTGGTAGGCAGTATACGCCGACGATGCACTGCCTGTATCCAAAACAATGGTGGCCACACACGCTATTGAAAGGGGACTGACATTGCACCCTGTGCTGTTCTGTACTGGAGAACAAACCTCACGGTAGCTCAGTCCGCCTTGCAGCATGCCCAGGGCACGATGCAGTTGACCCCTTGACAATCGTGGCATGTTGATTGAAATGCCCATTTTGCACTGGCCTTTTTAAAGGCAATATCAAGACATCACGTGCAGCTCATTAAAATCATCCCGTACCCCTTGGCTAATCAGTAATCACTGACAGTCAAAACGGCTGTTCAACAGCTGTGCTATGAAGTGACCATTGAAGGTTCAAGTGACCATCCGTGACCGTTTTGTCTGACAGTGAGGACACTATTGTCCACAAATAAGTTCACACATTTACTACACGCAGTGTTATTGTTGATATTTAAAGGTTTCAAAGGTGGTAAGTTTCTTTTGCGTTTCAGTATATATATATAACCTTCCTGGGGCCCGTTCCGACATTTTTACTTCTTTTTGAATGAATTTACTACTATAATTCAGCTTTTACTCGTGGCCGTAGAAGATTGACTACAATAATTCAGCTCAGCTTTTAATTGCGAAATGGGCCCAGCCCGACCGAGGCAGCCTCGACCGGCCTCGCCACCTAACCTATAACCTTCCCGGGGCCCGTCCCGACATTTTTAGTTCTTTTTTAATGAATTTACAACAATAGTTCAGCTTTTACTCGTGGCCGTAGAAGATTGACTACTATAATTCAGCTCAGCTTTTAATTGCAAAATGGGCCCAGCCCGGCCGAAGCGGCCTCGACCGGCCTCGCCACCGAGCCTATAACCTTCCCGGGGCCTGTCCCTACATTTTTAGTTCTTTTTGAATGAATTTACTACTATAATTCAGCTTTTACCCACGGCTGTAGAAGATTGACTTCCATAATTCAGCTTAGCTTTTAATTGCGAAATGGGCCCAGCCCAGCCCGGCTGAGGCGGCCTCGACCGGCCTCGCCATCGAGCCTAAAACCTTCCCGGGGCCAGCCCCGACATTTTTGTTTCAGAGATTTCCTCCTATCTTTCACCGTTCAGGAGATTAGGGCGTGCAAACAAACAAACAAACAAACAAACAAAAACTTTCTTTTATATATACAGTGTATAGAAGATATATATATATAAATTATATTTATATGTATATATATGTACTTTATATGTATATATATATATATGTATATATATGTATATATATGTATATATATGTACTTATAAATTTTATATATATATATATATATATATATATATATATATATATATATATATATATATATATATATATATATATATATATATATATATATATATATATATATATATATATAAGTTCAAAACACACCTGGTCATAAGTGTGCCACACTGACCGGGTCCTCAGTCGAGGTCCTCAGCATCATCCCGTTTCGGCCCTTCAACCTCGATACGGTCAGCTAAGGTGGGCCAGCAGGGGCACATACACATCCACATGCAGCAACTGCACCTGGATGCGTACATACCCCCACCCCCAGCCAGTGCGAAGAACAACACCAACACCTCCACATCCAGAATCCACAGCACCAAACAAACATGGTGGAACACTCAAACACCCACCTTTATACCCTTCACCACTCCCCAAAAAAACACACCAGATCATTCATACACACACATACACACACATACACACCCATACACACACAACACCAACCAACCAACCACCTACCCTTACATCATACACCACTCAACACACAAAAACACACACTCATGCAAAAATTAATTCATGCAAAAACACACACCCTCACCCACTCACTCATATACACAAAATAAGAAATAATAATGGTAATAAAAAAAAACAATAAAAAAAACAACCAACCGACACCGTTCGACGTGCCTCCATAAACTTCCTCCACATCCAAAATGAGCCTTTCAAGACAGCCTGGCCACCTTGTCACACGTCCTCCTTCTTTCTGTCCCACACACTTCAAGCCGAGCAAGAAATGCAGAAAATGAATTGTCAATATACCCTCCACACCCCACCTCAAATGGCTGACACGAAACTCGCCAACCCTTCTCCCGGCACTCTGCCTCCAGCTCACTGTACTTTCCTCTCTTCCTCTCGTGCACCTCCTCCATGTTCTCTTCCCAAGGTACCGACAACTCCCCTAAGATGACCTGTCTTGTTGCACTGGACCAAATGACAATGTCAGGCCGCAACCTTGTCACACAGATCTCCTCTGGGAATACCAATTGTGGCTTTAGGTCTGCCACCACCTGCCAATCACAAGCATCTGACAGCCCTCTTGCTTTCCACCTCCTCCTCTTTCCACCTCTTACCACTTGGCCCTCTTTGACAAACCACACCTCTCCCCCATCAGTCTCCTCTCCACTCTTCTCTCTCTCGATCTCAGCACCTCTTGTTGCACCATTTGCACCACCACCACCAGCACCTGATCATGTCGCCACCTGTATCTTCCTGCTGCCAATGCCACTGAGCATGCACTCAGTGCATGCTGCACCGTTCCCACACCTCCACCCAAATAACATCTCTCGTCCTGCAACAACCCCCACAATCTCAAGTTTACTGGTGACGGAAGCACATCATACATTGCCCGCAACAGGAAATTCAACAATATTGGCTCCATCCTCCAAATCTCTTGCCACTTCAATATCCTCACCCGCACACCTTCCCACTTAGTCCAAGCACCTTGCTGTGCCTGACCGACTGCTTTCACATATCTCCCCTCCTCTTCCTTTCTTCTCACCTCCCTCTCAACCATCTTCCTCCTCTCTTTCACACATGCCTTTCCCCATCGCTCATGCTCCATCCACCACAAGCCATGCTTCCCATGCTGTACCATCCCCATGACCTCCTCCTGTTGCAACCGCTCCTCCATCTCGTCCACCTCTGCTCTTGCATTCCACTTCCGACTTCCCTTCTTCTCTGGGAGAGCCTTCTTTACCACTGCATCACTTGAATCCCGCAACATCATGAACTCCCGCACCCTCACCACCTTAAACTCCCCGGTTAATGATGTCAAGGGAAACTGGAGTTTTCCACCCTGACCATAAAAGGCAATGTTCGTCAAACAGCATGGCACTCCCAACCACCTCCTCACAAACCCACTCACCACAACCTCCATCCTCTCTACATGCCCAATTGCAATATCATACATCATCAATGGCTGAGAATCCCTGGTGTTCCCTGGTGAATCAATCCCTGGTGTTGGGCTAGCAGCTAGGGTGCTGGCTTAGGATCCTAGGATCCTGGGTTCGAATCCCGGTCGATTGCTGAATTAACGCCAGGGGGGTTGACTCAGCCTGTCATCCTTCCGAGGTCGGCTAATTGAGTACCAGTTCACTGGTAATTCCCTGTTTGTCGTTAAAGGTGGCAAAAAGGGTTGGCGTCAGGAAGGGCATCCGGCCGTAAAACATTGCTTCAAAAAGGGGACCGAAAAACAACAACAACCACGGTTCCGGAAAAAGGCCAACCCCCGCTTTGCAGGGAAAAATGGCCTCTAAAGGTGTTTTTTTTTTTTTTTTATCAATGGCTGAGAAGAAAGTTGAGGAAGCGATAAAAGCAATGAAGAGTAGAAAAGCGGGAGGGCTGACGGGAGTTGTGGAAGATATGTTGAAGGCAGCAGGAAGTTGGGGTGTAAAGAGAATGACAGAGATCTGTAATCTGGTGGTCAAAGAAGGCCGCATTCCAGTGGCTTGGGAACTGAGTACCCTCATCCCTCTATACAAGGGGAAAGGTGACCCTCTGGAGTGTGGCTCGTACCGAGCGATAAAGTTATTGGAGCATGGAATGAAGGTATTGGAAAGGGTGTTGGAGAGGAGGATAAGGAAGAAGGTGAAGATCGACGAAATGCAGTTTGGATTTATGCCAGGAAGAGGAACAACAGACGCGCGCTTTATTGTGATGCAGTTGCAGGAGAAGTACATGGAGAAGAGGAAGAAGTTGTTTCTTGGGTTTGTTGATCTGGAGAAAGCATTCGATAGGGTTCCACGCAAAGTATTGACATGGGCATTGAGGAAGTTAGAAGTGGAGGAATGGTTGATCAGATTAGTGATGGCAATGTACAAAAGATCTCTTCCTCTGCCTCTGCCTCTCCTTTCTTAGCCTCTTCATCCTTTCCACTCTCTTCAACTTCACCAACGTCATCCTCACCTGCTTCGTCAACACCTGAAGCCCATTCCTCTCCCCTTCCACAGCCCTCTTCCATCTTCCATTCAAACCCCTCAACTCCATTCTCAACTCATGGATCTCCCTCTGCCTCCTGCTCAAACATGCCTCCTTCTCACCCCTCTCTACACACTCTTTCACTCCAAACGTGACACATGCATACTCAAGCACAATCTCAATCATCTTTCTCAATCTATCTCAATCCCTGGCTAAATCACCTGAATTCATCCCTGCTGTTCAAAACAACATCAAGCTCACCCTGTTCAACACCCGGTCCCTCAACAATAAATGCCTCATCCTGAACGAATACATCCTGGATAACAAACTGGACTTTCTCTGTCTCACCGAAACCTGGCAACAACCTCTGGACTACTACACACTCAACCTCACCACACCCAATGGATATTCCTACGTCAATAAACCACGCTCGGAGGGCCGAGGTGGTGGAATTGCCGTTATCCACCGTCAAGACATCAAGACCAACCTCATCTCCATCTCATCTGCTCCATCATTTGAACACCTGGCTTTAAAACTCTCTGGTCACACGCAGTCAGTCATGGCTGTCGTCTACCGCCCTCCCAAACCACACCCATCATTCCTGTCTGACTTCTCCTACTTTCTGACCCAGCTATGTTCCCTCTCCCCCTCAATCCTCCTCCTTGGTGATTTCAATATCCACATGGACTCCACTGACTCCACAATAACCACTGACTTCACTGATTTACTCACCTGCTTTAACCTCACTCAACATGTCGACTTTCCTACCCATATCCGTGGTCACATTTTGGACCTTGTCTGCTCCACTGGATTAAATTTGCACCATCTCTATGGCTCCGACCTCACCCTCTCTGACCACTTAGCCATCACTCTGACCATCAACATCCCCGCCCCAACACCAAGGCATTATCGCACAATCAACTTCCGTAAGCTAAACGCTCTTTCACCTACCTCATTCTCATCCACCCTCTCTGAAAAAATGTCCACTTCTCCCTTCATTGACCTCCACACCCCTTCCGACCTCACTGACTACTACAACCACACTCTCTCCTCCTGCCTTGACCAGCTTGCGCCTGTAAAAACCAAAACAGTTTCTTTCACCCATTCTGCTCCCTGGTTTACCCCTGAACTCCACCTGATGAAAACTCGTGCTCGCCAACTTGAAAGACTCCGCAATAAAACGGGTCTCACAGTTCACTCCCAAGCCTACAAGGACCACATACAACACTACAAAGATGCCCTCTCCCGCGCCCGCTCTGCCTACTACTCTCAAATTATCCACTCTGGCTCCGGAAACCCAAAAGCACTCTTCTCGACAATAAACAAACTCCTCCGCCCCCTGAACACCACCACCCAGTCATTCACAGTAGACAACTGCATCTCCTTCCTCTCTTTCTTCCAACGCAAAATTGACAACATCTACAACAGCTTGACCACCGCCGCACCCGCTCCCCCTCCAACCACCTGCCCCCCCTTGTCCTGCCATCCCCTGTCTCGGTTCTCCCCAATCTCTCCTACTGACCTCTCTGAACTCCTCATAGGAATGAAAACTGCCACCTGCACTCTTGACCCCATCCCCTCCAGCTTTGTCAAAGCCTCCCTCCCTGCTCTCTCTCCACTTATCATTGCAACAATAAACTCCTCCCTGTCTACAGGCATCGTCCCACCTTCCCTCAAAATTGCTGCTGTTACCCCCATTCTAAAAAAACCTGGTCTAAACCCTGACACCCTAAACAACTTCAGACCCATCTCCAACCTACCCTTTCTGTCAAAAGTTTTGGAACGCGCTGTAGCCACTCAACTCAAACATCATCTCTCTGCCAATAACCTGTATGAAACATTCCAATCCGGATTCTGCTCCAACCACAGTACTGAAACTGCTCTCCTCAAAATCACCAACGACCTTCTCCTCTCCTCTGACGCTGGCAACCTCAACATTCTCGTCCTCCTCGACCTCAGCGCTGCCTTTGACACCATCGATCACACTATCCTCCTCACCCGACTTGAATCCACCTTTAACGTCACCGGCACTGCCCTCTCTTGGATTAAATCATACCTCTCTGACAGATGCCAGTTCATCTCCATCAATAACTGCAAATCCCCCACTGCTCCCCTCCCCCAAGGTGTCCCCCAAGGTTCAGTTCTTGGCCCCCTCCTCTTCATCCTTTACCTGTCCCCGCTCGGTCACTTAATCCGCCGTCATGGTCTCCAATTCCACTGCTTCGCCGATGACATCCAGCTTTTCATCTCCACCAAGTCCGTCTCCACCAACACCCACTCTATCCTGACAAACTGCATCACTGAAATAAAATCCTGGCTTCAAATCAACTTCCTCAAGCTTAACTGTGATAAATCTGAAATAATCATCATTGGCCCAAAAACGCTCACAAAATCCACCCATAACTTTGCCCTCAACATCGACGGTATCCCAGTATCCACCTCCCCTCACATCCGGAATCTTGGCGTCATCTTTGACCAAACCCTTTCCTTCGACAAATACACTAAACAGATCACAAAGTCAGCCTTCTTTCACCTGAAAAACATTGCCCGTCTCCGCTCATCCCTCTCCTCCACGGCTGCAGAAACCCTCATCCACGCCTTCATCACCTCCCGTCTGGACTACTGCAATAGCCTCCTCTATGGTTCACCCTCAAAAATCACCAATAAACTCCAATACATTCAGAACTCCGCTGCCCGTCTACTCACTCATTCCCGGACCCGTGACCACATCACCCCCGTCCTTTACAAGCTTCACTGGCTCCCCATTCCCCAGAGAATCCAGTACAAAATCCTCCTCTTGACATACAAAGCCCTCCATAACCTGGCCCCATCCTACCTGGCTGACCTCCTCTCCAGACACACTCCCACCCGCAACCTCCGCTCTGCTGGTACCAACCTCCTGACCCCCTCCATCCGGACCAAATTCAGATCCTGGGGGGACAGGGCCTTCTCCATCGCTGCTCCCACCCTCTGGAACTCACTACCTCACACCATCAGAGACTCCTCCTCACTCACCACATTCAAAACATCACTAAAGACCCACCTGTTCAACGCTGCATTCAACATTCAACCCACAGCATTTAACCCCTGACTATCTCTTCTCCTTCTCCCTCCTTTTGCTTTAAATATTTCCCTATTGATTCTTGTCTTTTTGCAATTGTTGTTTTCATGTATTGTTATGCATTATGTTTTCCACTCTGTCAAAGCGCCTTTGGGCTTCTGGAAAAGCGCTATACAAAATAAATGAATTATTATTATTATTATTATTATCTTCCACCCTTCCTTTCAACCTATGAAGCGCCCCACACATCACTCCATCCATTCTCTCCCATACTTCCCTTTCTCCCATACCTGGCCATTTCACTCTTCTCCTCACATCCTTTCCCTGCTGAAGTACAACCCCAGGACATACAACACTGTGGCTTGCTACCTGGCTGTTTCTCCCGGCCGTCTTACGTGTCCCCTTTTCAAAGGCACTGCGTTGCTGTACCTCCTCCTCACCCACCTTACGCACACACCCCATTCGGCTCTGATGGATATGCAATCCTCTCACCCACTCAAACTCACGTCCACACCCACACTTCTCTCGAACCTGCCCTGCCTCCACATGCACACCATCACCCCATAGACATACATCTCCCACACGATCACTCCCACACCCTTTCCTGGCCTGATGGATCCTCAACCCTCTGATGGATCCGAACTCACGTCCACACTGACACCTTCCCAGACTTGCATCCACAATCCGTTCTCGTTTGTCAACATCAGTATGGGGTCTTTATCCGTTTTATCTGTCCGTTTGGGCCCATATTCCGCCCCACCTCTCAGAGAGCCCTTGGGGTGTTTTCTATTTTTAACCAACACTGTAAATTATGGGTGCCACACAATCCAAACCATGCAGCTTGGCAAAATGGCTTACAAGGCCACCTGCCCCCGATGCTGTCTCTCCAGCGTCACCAGCCTATTCCTGGTCGCCACCCAGTCTTTCCTGGGAGTCACTGGTAGCACAATATATATATGTATATATATATTGTTACGGTTTTGAGGTTTGTACAGCGAGTTCAATAAATGTTAAAGGTTTGCCCCCCATAGATAGTCACACAAGCAACATGTAGCCTCATTTGTAATATAGTTATTTCATAGTATGTGTGAGAATAGGCCATTTCCTATGTTAGTTCTGCGTTGTGTAAAGACAGGAGAATAGGCCCTACTGCCACCGGTCATCCTACATCTGTAGCCTAAATACAGTTTGTTAACGTTGGTTCATATTGGGCGAGTTAACACGAGGGAGGCGGAGGATAATCGGGGCGGAGTTGAGGCGGAGCGGCAGAAGCGATGACGGTAAGCATGAGCCGCCAATCAGAGCTCAGAGCTGGTGGCGTCAGAGGGCGTGGTGAGAAGAGTCTGGTGAGTTCCAGAAGGTTCGGGGGGCGTACCTATAAGAACCGCTGTGC